>NC_092119.1:19933472-20233472 GCF_045679555.1 Salvelinus alpinus
CCCTCGTCTTCTAAAAAGGGTTCTTCAGATGAAAACGTCATAACCCTATCCCTCTGCACAGAACCCTTTTGGAATCCTTTGAAATGTAATGCTTTGTACAGTCGAGTTTGACAATATCTCACCTTCGGGGGCGACAAGAGCTTGGACAAGTCAGGCAATCTTGAGGCGTCTCTAGCTGTATGTGCTATACTGTGTGTGCTATTTAGTATCACCCAAGCCACATCCACACCTCTGTCTCTTGATAGGGAGTTCCTTTCCATTTACACAACTCAGTCAGGACTCTAGGACAAATACCACACTATTTCTGGGGTAAAGGTGTCAGTTAGTAAACACAAGGAAAGGTGTATAACTTTTTACATAATGCACTGTATTTTGGGAGTACATGCCATTTCTCATGAGAGGAAGGTGATCCTATAAGACTGTCAGGATTTGTAAGTTGCTATTCGATTGAAATGGTGTCCATTCTATGTGATGCAAGGCTTATATTTACAGTAACTCCATTATTAAAACGAAATAGTTAGCAATATACGCCCACAGTACAGTCGTGAGGTACAGGCACTGGAAACTGATCCATAACATTGTCATGACGCACGACAACATGAAACAAAAATACATTAACAAAAAGAAGAGGCAATTGATATCAAAGCAATGAGCATGTTATGTGGGTCGTTCCACCAATTTGGTGCCTTTTGAGAAGTGTACTGTAACTTTGAGGGGAAAAAAACATTTGCTTTTAGCTCATTTTAACATTCTGTTGTAAAGAGCACATGATCAACTTCATAAAAAACTAGTTTTTCCATATCAAGAGGTTAAATAAAAAAAATACTATATAGTATTATAGTGTACCTATAAAGTGGCCAAAAAGTTACAGGGTAACAGGGTTTACCATTTTTTATCTTAAATCAGCCATCCCCTTGTGACAGGGGGAATGGAAGCTTGTTGTGTGCAACCAGGAGGGGCAAAAATATTTTGTTAAACATTTGTAGCCTGTGTATTTATGGGTAGCAGGGTTGACGTGTTATGCTCAACCCACTCAGTCTTCCACCACAAAACACAGAGAAATGCCCAAAAAGAGTTGAACCAGCTTACCTGCTTTTACGCTATGATTTGACCATCAGATGTTCAATGTTTCTTTTGGAGAAAAAAAGGAATAGTTTCACAATATTAAAACGAGAGTTCAGATCACGTGACAGGGTTAACCTTAAAATGAGGGACAGTTTTTAAAAAATCCTTCAAATGAATCACTAATCACATTAAATAACTAATAATCTTCAGAAATAACTTTTTCAAAGCAACAAAATAACTAGGGCTTTACAATGATGGTGAAAACGTGTAGACATTTTGGGGTTAAGTGGGTTAAACTCTTCCTGGAAGTCCACAGATGGTGCACAGAGGGACATGTGAAAATGTAGCATTTTTTGCACTTAATTCATATAAGAATTCTTATTGAATTGTGCATGTGATTGATTCTCCATGTGGTTAATATATTATTATTATTATTTATGGTCACATATACTGAATAGATGCAAAAGGGCACTTTTTTATTAAAGGGCACTTTGTTGAAAATGTAATGTTGGTGCACAACTTCTACTTAAAATATCAAAGTCACTCATTTCGTGGAACGACCCATGTCCATTTTGAGAGTGCTCGTGTTATTCTTAGTTTTTTCCCCCACTCAATTCTGCTTAGTCACTCATTTCCACAAAACTGAAAATTTGATTTATTTTGATTTGAAATAGGTTGTGTAGTCATTGTGTACTTCCTTTGTCAGAGCAGTATAGCATTTGCTTTTGCTATTCTTGGGCGTTAGTTTAGAAACGTTATGACCACGGTGCATTTAGACACTTCTATCCACTGAGATGTATACAGTACTGCTGCAACAGACTGCTCTCCCACCACTTAGACACTTCTATCCACTGAGATGTATACAGTACTGCTGCAACAGACTGCTCTCCCACCACTTAGACACTTCTATCCACTGAGATGTATACAGTACTGCTGCAACAGACTGCTCTCCCACCACTTAGACACTTCTATCCACTGAGATGTATACAGTACTGCTGCAACAGACTGCTCTCCCACCACTTAGACACTTTTTGTTCAATTGCAGCTGATGTGCATATTCAATTTTTAAATCAGATCATTTCGCCATGATTATACTTGGACTTGGAACTCGACTTAGGCCTTGTTTATACCTGCCGCTAACATGCGTCCTTTGTCCTGATCATATCCGGATTTTGATTGTGCACACATTTTCAGAAATATGTCTACACAATGTATTAAAATGTGTCTCATATCTGTCCACTGTGCCCACATTGTGACCAGATTTCCTGGGCCTATTCTTTCAAAACATTATATTTATTTATTTTAAGACATAATGATAATGATTAAATGGTTTCACTGTCCATATCTGTCTACACTTGTAAGATATCCAGACACAATGCACGCCTGACTACCTCCAGAGCTGGTCATGAATATCTGATCACAATCAGATCAGAACGCATCTTTTAATTGTCTACACCTGTCTGAAAATGTGGGCACAATCAGAATGAGGACAAGATCAAGACAAAGGATACATGTTAGAACCAGGTATAAATGGGGCTTGAGACACTTATAGCACAGGTTCACTCAGTCATGAATCAATGACATTGTTGAGCTTCACAGTTTGTGTACTATATTGCATTTTTCATAGCATTTTTGAATTCATCATGCATTCACCACTATATTTAGTTGATGAATTCATGAAAACAAAAAACACATCCGAACTAACAACAAGGGACCAGACTATTCCTCTCTCAATCCACCTTTTGAAAGAATGATGTTGTTTGACTTTGAAATATGACCTTAGTCACAAATATCTTGTTTGAAAACCTCAACAACAAGATTTAAACCTTTGCACAGTGGAGTTTGCTACCAAGGTGTAAGGTGAAAGAAAAGCATAGGTTGATGTTCTCAGAAGGAAGGGCAACTCAATAAGACTAGTCTATGGCGTAGGTGTGAGAGCAGAGCGGCAGTTAGAGCTGCATTAGTGATTCACACAGGCTGAATAGCTTTCAGAGGCTATTTCCCCCTCAGCCGACGGACTGAGCCACAGCTGCTTCTAACAGTGTTAAAAACAGAACTTCAGCTAGCTACGGCACTGACTGCGCCTATTGTTTGAGAGAGAAGACGGCCTTCAAATTGATGTTCTTTGTACATCGCACTTATCCATAAAAAAACATAAAGCAGGAAAATAACAGTGTTGAAAGGCCATCTTGGAAGTGCCACATCAGCCTCCCCAGAGAGGCAATATAGCTAGTACTGTTGCCTGTGAATTTCCTGTGCTTTTAAAATAAGCATTTCTCCCTCATAGGGGGTAAATGACAAGGTTCAGTCTCTCTCTGCTTTTCTTTTGATGGTTCAGACATTCAGCAAATATATGTGAATCCGTTGTGTCAAATAAATGAATATAATTTCAATCAGGAATCGAGCCTTGGGTTACGCTGCCATGACAACCCTACTGTTACAGGGGGGTTGCTCTCATGGTGACCTCAGTACCACCCTTACCTCTCTGTATATTTTTGTACAGACCTCATTAGAGGCTGACAGGAGAGATATCTACTGCCATTAACTAGGTAGAGAAAATTGAGATATAGATTTGTATTTTCCACACTCTTAGAAATAAGGGTATGGTTAGGGTACAGTACAAATCTAAATAAAAACATTTTTAAACATAAAAATCACATAATGTATCTTCAAAGGTACAGATATAATCTTACATGGTAGGCCTACTGTTCGGTACCTTTTAGCGTACATGTGTGGATAATCTACTATAATGGTACATTTTTGTACCCAATATTTTGAATGTAAAGGGTCAATCATCACACACTCTCAAAAACTACGCCCATCATTATCATATTTCCCAGCATGCTCTATTGCAGGTCGATTTTTGTTTGTTTGTTTCAATATGTGTTTTTCATGCACATTGATTGATTGATCTTATAATACACAAAGATAAATATCATAAATTTTTCTAAACTAATCCAATCTGTTAGTATTTGGACTTATTGCACCCGTTACTGAGATGGTTGTTCCCGTTTAGATTGTTTACGTAGTCTAACATCATTTTTCCCTACCTTGGCAGTCATTATAAATGCAGAATGCAGGTGATTAAAAGTTAACATTCATGGATATTCTAACTTTTGCTGGATTCAAATAGGAAATACATATCACTTTGCAAGCCAGCATAATGTGACTTGCCTAATGTGGCCTGCAAACCAGGAGTTTCAGACCACTGTGTTGCGGTAAACCTAGGCTGTCAAATTATCGCCTTATGATATATGTAATGTGTTGTCATAAAGAGTTTAATTTCAATGATAAAATGTTAATTTAGGCACTCTACAGGACTGAAAGCCATTAAATGCTACAACCACATCTCTATCATTAGCACACAGTCATATGGTTGGTACTGGTAACTCAAAAATGTGTTTGAAAGGCACCCTGGGAAATATGCAAATAAGGCTTTACACCCTACAGTGTTAAAGTAACACCCCAAAACCTTTTTAGAAGTAATTTTTTTGCCACTTAAAAGGAACACACAGCTTCGTCACAGTGGTAGCACCCTAAAAATGTGTACCTTTTCTGAAGGTAAGCTTGTCTACCTGTACTATCTTGTCCCCTAATGTCCACTATTGGCTCTATTAAGGTGCAAACTACCAGGGTACAGTTATGTACCTATAACTAAAGGTGCAAGGGAGGGTACCACTACAGTGACAAGTGTTTGTGCCCCTTTAGGAACTAATCTAAACCTTTCCTGAGGTGTGCAGGAGCTGTTTGAATTTCAACCAGACAAACAGGTTAGGGCATTTTCACATATAGTCCTCCTTAAAAGAAGCGATCTCAGTCCTCTTTAAAGTGAACTCTGGGGTAAAAAAATAGTAAAATAACAGTTATCTTTGTATTCACACTGCCCTTGCCTTTTAATGAGGATTCAACTCTTTTGCTTGTTTACCTCACCTATTTTGTTATCTTTGCATTCACATTGCTATGAAAGGAACCAATATTTTTTACCAACATTCACTCAATGCACTCTGGGTTTTTACGAAGTGCAGGAAAAGCCATTCCATCAGAATATGTTATCAGACAGCTAGATATACCTACAGTTGAAGTTGGAAGTTTACATACACTTCGGTTGGAGTCATTAAAACTTGTTTTTCAACCACTCCACAAATTCCTTCTTAACAAACTATAGTTTTGGCAAGTCGGTTAGGACATCTACTTTGTGCATGACACAAGTAAATTGTCCAACAATTGTTTACAGACAGATTATTTAACTTATAATTCACTGTTTCACAAATCCAGTGGGTCAGAAGTTTACATACACTAAGTTGACTGTGCCTTTAACAGCTTGGAAAATTCTAGAAAATGATGCCATGGCTTTAGAAGCTTCTGATAGGCTAATTGACATAATTTGAGTCAATTGGAGGTGTACCTGTGGATCTATTTCAAGGCCTACCATCAAACTCAGTGGCTCTTTGCTTGACATCATGGGAAAATCAAAAGAAATCAGCCAAGATCTCAGAAAAAAATGGTACACCTCCACAAGTCTGGTTCATCCTTTGGAGCAATTTCCAAACACCTGAAGGTACCACATTCATCTGTACAAACAATAGTACACAAGTATAAACACCATGGGACCACGCAGCCGTCATACCGCTCAGCAAGGAAGAAGCCACTGCTCCAAAACCGACATAAAAAAGCCAGACTATGGTTTGCAGCTGCACATGGGGACAAAGATCACACTTTTTGGAGAAATGTCCTCTGGTCTGATTGGCCATAATGATCATCGTTATGTTTGGAGGAAAAAGGGGGATGCTTGCAAGCCGAAGAACACCATCCCAACCGTGAAGCACGGGGGTGGCAGCAACATGTTGTGGTGGTGCTTTGCTACAGGAGGGACTGGTGCACTTCAAAAAAATAGATGGCATCATGAGGGAGGAAAATTATGTGGATATATTGAGGCAACATCTCAAGACATCAGTCAGGAAGTTAAACCTTGGTCGCAAATGGGTCTTCCAAATGGACAATGACCCCAAGCATACTTCCAAAGTTGTGGCAAAATGGCTTAAGGACAACAAAGTCAAGGTATTGGAGTGGCCATCACAATGTCCTAACCTTAATCCTACATAAAATCTGTGGGCAGAGCTAGGAGGCCTACAAACCTGACTCCGTTACACCAGCTCTGTCAGGAGGAATGGGCCGAAATTCACCCAACTTATTGTGGGAAGCTTGTGGAAGGCTACCAGAAACGTTTGACCCAAGTTAAACAATGTAAAGGCAATGTTACTAAATACTAATTGAGTGTATGTAAACTTCTGACCCACTGGGAATGTGATGAAAGAAATAAAAGCTGAAATAAATCATTCTCTCTACTATTATTCTGACATTTCACATTATTTAAATAAAGTGGTGATCCTAACTGACTTAAGACAGGGACTTTTTACCAGGATTAAATGTCAGGAATTGTGAAAACTAAGGTGTATGTAAACTTCCGACTTCAACTGTACTTAAATTGTGGATGCTAATAGATTGCATTTAGTTCAAAGACAATGCATACTAATTATAATCAGAAGATAATATTAACACGTAAATGCTTGGTAACAGAAAATAAATAATAATTGCAGATTAAACATTGCTGTAATTGAACATTTTACACCCAATGTAGGCTCCTGCCCCTTTAAGAGCTAACGTTGATTTTGTACTGTATTTTGTGATTATCACCAAATATTGTTGTCTTCTCATACTATTTAAACCCCACAATCAAATAAACAGCATATGAAGCTCTCTTAACCTGTAGATCACATATTACAAACAAATAATCAGAAACATCTTGTCAGTACAAAACGCCACACATACGTTTTTTCCGCAAATCTGAATCATCATCTTCTCACTTTTGCAGAACCAATGTGAGGTGTTATGGCAGGGGAAACGGTGTTGCATAATGTCAAGCCAACCTGGATAACTTTGTGTACATATTACCTTAAAAAAGTGAGCCGGACCTTGGAATTAAATCGAACCGAACTCAGACCACCTCTTGAGATGGTCTCAGCTCGGTTTGCTTCGGGGGCTCTTTTAAGTGGTCTGAGTTCCTTTTGGAGTGTTCACTATGCACAACAAATTTGGGTTTACAAATTGGCTGAATGTGACCAAGTGTGATAACACCCTAAAATTTGTGATATTGCTACTAAGATGCATTATTCACAATAGGATTAGCTAACATATTAGACTCATAGTACAATTGTGAGATGCTTAACTTTTTTAAATGATAGAGATATGTTCGTTTCCATGCCACTTGAAGTCTTCTTTCTTTTTGTCTTAGACAATATTTGCAATATATTATCATTGTTCATTCTCATTGATTTAAAAAAAAGTCTACTAGGTCTCCTTCCCTCTAGCTGTTTCTGTTGCATCGTTATTCTCAGGTGCTCCCTTTGCAAAACGTATAATTATCTCTCAGAGTTATTACAATAATAATATTGCAACAGTCCATTGTCGGTGTTACTAACAAGTTGTAATTGGATTAGTCTAAGGGTAACAGTTGATCAAATTACTGTGTGTGTGTGTGTGTGTGTGTGCGCGCGTGCGCGTGCGCGCGTGTGTGTGTGTGTGTGTGTGCGTGTGTGATGTGATGTGCGTGCGCGTGTGTGTGTGCGTGTGTGTGCGTGTGTGATGTGATGTGATCTTGGCTAGATGGTGAAATAGTGGAATTGGCTACATGTTGTAACCTAGCTCATCAGAGTAGATCAATAGCGGGTTATGCACAGCAGTGGTTCTCTCACCACACTACACAGGTCAGTCAATATGTTGCTCTTTTCTTTGACATTGGATTGATTGGCAGGCTGTTATTCCTAAAACTGTTTTGTAACTAACCACAGAAATAGTGTTTAAACATAGTGCAAGTAGTTTGACTTTGGATAGATTAGTGAAAACTGACCTTGAGAAATCCAGTGTTCTACTACAGAACATGGTGAAACAGACCAGTCTCCTTTTACTATGTTTCTAAATACCAAGGGTCTGTTCAGCTGGGTGCAACATTACAGCATGCGCAGCTCTATCCAATGCTTTTCATTCTGCAATATTCTGCACATTTCACCTAATTGAATACACCCCAGGTTTGTTTAGTGTCCTTGCTGTGGGCTGTTTTCTAGTATCCTGGTTATTTATTTGTATTAAGCACAGGTAATTTTCTAACTCCATTAAAATATAGTAAGGCCTCTGTTAATTAATGTGGGCTCCTTGGCAACAAACTGTTTGGTTTAATACCTACCCTACATTTACCAAAGGAAGACAATTGCCATGTCTGTTTGTTGGCTATAGGCTTCTGCCACTTGGTAAAGACTGTATATAACATATTATAAGCTGCATAATAAGACATCATAAGGGCTCGTAACATGCTTATAACAGTCTGCATCATTATGGGGCTCCATAATCAGCAGAGTAAAACCAATTTGAAGAGGCATATTACTTAGCTGTGACTTGCATTACTACTGAATGGAGGCTGTGATGAACAGCTTTGTAAATATCCCTGAAGAACCATTGGAGCTACTCAGTAATGCGCTAGTATATGTATTACATCAATTGTCAGTTTGGTGTCAGACAGTACAGTATCATCAATTGTGAAAATTTGAACTATGGGCTCTCTAAATTGAATTTAGAGACAACATCACTGTTCCTCTAAATGTTATAAGGTTAATGTAATCAAAATCAAATCAAAGTTTATTGGTCACGTACACAGATTTGCAGGTGTTGTAGCAGGTGCAGTGAAATGCTTATGTTACTAGTTCCAATAGTTCAGTCGAATGTCTAGCAAATACAATACTAATACACAAATAAAATAAAACAATGAATTAAGAAATGTCAGAACAAGTCCAATTAACTCTCCACGTAGATATATTAGAGTGAGCAGTGTCAGAATCTAGAATATAAATATAAATACATGGTGTGTATAGACAGTGTATAACTTGAAAAGAAAATGGTATGTACAGTAGCATGTATATTAGGGTGAGCTATGTGGAGAATACCGCACACTCTGTCCTAGTCTGCTGTGTGAGATGCCTCCAGAAGGGCCTCTATTGAGACTGGTGTCTTCTTGGGTTGCATACAAACAAAGCAGAAAAGGGCCTCTTTAATTTGACAATTTAACATAATGTTTTATAATAGTTTGAAAGGAAATTATTGTACATTTCTCTCCACTAAGTCAACAAGCAATATAACAACAAATCGGGTTTGAACAGAACTCTAGTCAACCAAACAAGAAAACCTATCAAATGTTAACCAATGCCAGTTACTCTTTTTGTCTCTCCCACACAGTTACCCGAATGTGGCTTCTATGGGATGTATGACAAGATCCTGCTGTTTCGCCACGACCCAGGCTCAGAGAACATCCTCCAGCTGGTGAAATGTGCTACAGACATCACAGAGGGAGACCTGGTTGAGGTGGTCCTGTCAGGTAAGACCAGTGTTCACTACACAATACACACTACCTGGTTGAGGTGGTCCTGTCAGGTAAGACCAGTGTTCACTACACAATACACACTACCTGGTTGATGTGGTCCTGTCAGATAAGACTACAGTACATACTAGAATAGGGCTGTGTCCGTTAGCCCAAAACGGAAGAAAATAAACTGAAATAGGGAGGAAATACCCAAACTTGACCAATAGGAAACATTTGTTTTGGTTTTCTGATGCAAAATGTTTCAAAACATTTTGTTACGGTTTCCCTAATGAAAATGATCCCTCCTTAGAAGGTCAGGCATGGCACAACCTTATCTTCATCATTTAAAGTGGAACTTCTCAACATGCAGACAGTGTTCCTCTGGATTTGAGTATGCAGCATGCTCCTGTTTGAGGGTGAGTTCTGTTCACCTGTGTTCTTTTTGCATACAGGCTACATTCATTTAACCTTTGTCCACAGTATATTAACGCATATCAATAATGCAGGTCATATCACCGCCACCTTACCGGCCACCCTAGACCCACTTCAGATCCACAGATGACGCAATCGCCATCACACTGCACACTGCCCTATCCCATTTGGACAAAAAGAATACGTATGTAAGAATGCTGTTCATTGACTACAGCTCAGCACCATAGTACCCTCCAAGCTCATCATCAGGCTGGAGGCCCTGGGTCTCAACCTCTCCCTGTGCAACTGGATCCTGGACTGTCTGACGGGCCGCACCCAGGTAGTGAAGGTAGGAAACAACATCTCCACTTCACTGACCCTCAACACTGGGGCCCCACAAGGGTGTCTGCTTTGCCCTCTCCTGTACTCCCTGTTCACCCACGACTGCACGGCCATGCACGCCTTCAACTCAATCATCAAGTTTGCAGACAACACAACAGTAGTGGTCTTGATCACCAACAACGACGAGACAGCATACAGGGAGGAGGTGAGGGCACTCGGAGTGTGGTGTCAGGAAAACAAACTTACACTCAACGTCAACATAACAAAGGAGATGATCGTGGACTTCAGGAAACTGCAGAGGGAGCACCCCCCTATCCACATCGATGGGATAGCAGTGGAGAAGGTGGAAAGTTTTAAGTTCCTGGGCGTACACATCACAGACAAACTGAAATGGTCGACCCACACAGACAGTGTGGTGAAGAAGGCGCAACAGCGCCTCTTCAACCTCAGGAGACTGAAGAAATTTAGCTTGTCTCCCAAAACCCTGACAAACTTTTACAGATGCACAATCGAGAGCATCCTGTCGGGCTGTATCACAGCCTGGTACGGCAACTGCACTGCCCTCCACTTCAAGGCTCTCCAGAGGGTGGTGCGGTCTTCACAACGCATCACCGGGGGCAAACTACCTGCCCTCCATAACACCTACAGCACCCGATGTCACAGGAAGGCCAAAAAGATCATCAAGAACAACAACAACCCGAGGCACTGCCTGTTCACACCGCTACCATCCAGAAGGCGAGGTCAGTACAGGTGCATCAATGCTGGGACCGAGAGATTGAGAAACAGCTTCTATCTCAAGGCCACCAGACTGCTAACCAGCAATCACTAACTCAGAGAGGCTGCTGCCTACATTGAGACCCAATCACTGGCCACTTTAATAAATTGATCAGTAGTCACTTTAAACAATGCCACTCTAAATAATGCCACTTTAATAATGGTTACATATCTTACATTAATGATATTACATGTATATACTGTATTGAGACCCAATCACTGGACACTTTAATAAATTGATCACTAATCACTTTAAATAATGCCACTTTAATAATGTTTACATATCTTACATTACTCATATCACATGTATATACTGTATTTTATACCATCTACCTCAACTTGCCTATGCCACTTGGCCATCGCTCATCCATATACTTATATGTACATATTCCCATTCACCCCTTTAGATTTGTGTGTATTAGGTAATTGTTGGGTAATTGTTAGATTACTTGTTAGATATTACTGCACTGTTGGAACTAGAAGCACAAGCATTTCACTACACTCGCATTAACATCTTCTAACCATGTGTATGTGACCAATAAAATTGGATTTGATCTGATTTGATTTGCAATTGAACATAGGCCTATTGCATTCACTGGTTCTATTCAGCTCTCTTTTCTGTCAGCTATGTAGCCTCTGGAATAGACCATTTGACATAGGGAAGAGAGGTGAACTCTCCTTTGAACCCTTGAGGTTGAATAACAGCAGAAATTGGTAGGTTCCTTTTGTTGTGTTCAAAATGCAGAACATGTTCAAGCTTCATACAGATTGTGAACAGAGTACAAAGCATCTCCATAATAGCAGCTAGAAAAGGAGGAGAGCGATACAATGTTAGCCAGCGTAATGGACTAATCAGAAGACACAATGATAATAGTGAGGACATAATGTTACTATGAAATGGATTTACATGACATAAGCTTGTGTGTATTCAGTGTGCTTGGCTAATAGCTATATGGTTAAGTCAGTCAACACAACAGACAAGAACATGAATAACTGGCTGCATGACAAATACAGAACTATGGTGCATGTTGCTGCTGGCTGATGTAGCCTGTTTCCAAAGATAATTTATCCACATATCCAGAGTGGCGCAGCGGTCTAAGGCACTGCATCTCAGTGCAAGAGGTGTCACTACAGTCTCTGGTTCGAGTCCAGGCTGTATCACATCTGGCTGTGATTGGGAGCCCCATAGGGGTACAATTGGCACAGCGTCGTCCAGGGTTTGGCCAGGGTAGGCAGTCATTGTAAGTAAGAATTTTTCTTAACTGACTTGCCTAGTTAAATAAATAATAATAAAAACCCTAGAAGGTTAGCTGCCAATCAGAACAAGTCAAGGTCTAGACATGTGGAGCTATGCAAATTTACCAAAGAGAGTAAGCTCTATCTCAGATGCCCCTCTCTTGTGAAATAATAAAGCGTTTATGGAAATAACAAAACAGTAAGTTGTCACACAAATCGTTGCGCATCTATGTGTGTCCAGTGATGTCCCTCCCCACTGGGCACAGACGTCTATTCCACGTTGGTTCAATTTAATTGAAATGACGTGGAAACAACATTGATTCAACCAATGTGTGATCAGTGGGTTTGCTTTGTTTTGGCAGTGTTCTGCCCCTCTCCACCCGCTCCCCTTGTTGTAGAAAGTTTAAATGCCTCACCCGGTGAGAAATCAGGGGTGGGCTTATCTTAGCTCAGGAGTAGGAAGTGATCCAAGTATCAATCTTGACACTGGTAAAGTGTTTTTCTAAACACTTGGCAGGCTTTCTCTTCCCCCTCTGTGTGTTACAGTATGGCAGGTCATTTAGTTGTGTCTGTGGTACAGCGACAGGGGAGACATGGGGTAGAATGACACCTCTGTTACCCTGGCTACACCCCTCACTGGGAAGGAGACGGCTCAGGTGATTTAGTGATTTACACGCCCAGATGCACAGATTCTCATAGACATGCTCCCCGACATCTGTCATGAGACTTTTTAATGACACACTCAACAGCTGAGAGATCAGTGAGCACACGCGGTAAAAGAAACCCAGGGAAAACCTTACAACTGTCAGAAAGAAGAAGTGAAGACGAGACAGTCTGTGGTTATTAATTGTGATGATTTCCACCAAGGTGGCTAATCTGAACAAAATGTGTCCTCTGTTGACTGTGGTGTGTTGACATGTGTTTCTATGTCTGTTTCAGCATCAGCCAGGCAGCGCAAAGTGAATCACAACAGAGAACTGCATTGATTCTAATGTATAGCTATTGTGTTATGTTAGGGTCACGTGTTGTAAAGGTTCATATTGGTATGTCTTACTGCACAGGTATTTATTTTTTGTACTACTGTCTTTATTCAGTTAATCTCAGTTTATGCTCGCACTCACATTTGAGATAAAAGATCAAAACAACTTATAACCTTCTTCTGTTCCTTAATCTTGATAAGTCTTAGAAGGTATATGAGGGAAGACAGTGTGAGTATGATCATGCTAAAATAGAGCAGCTGCTATAAACGCTTCCCAACTTGACAGAGCCAGTACACTTGAGCTCCATTGAACTCATCAATAAAATCATTAATTCCCTTCACAGATGATCATTTGGGTTAAATCTCCTACGTACAAGGAGAAATAAAAATGCTTATGGTTGGTAAATTAACATTACGGTATGTTACACTGCATCCCAGAGAGTTGTTTTCACCAGTCAGTCTTACTGTCAAAGATCTCACAATTTGTGTTTCCTCGTTTGATCTTTTCAACTTCTAGAGCAACTTAATTAGTGTGAAGGTGGATAGGATGCTAAAAACACTTTTGAGGGTGAGGGTGTGAACAGCGTACATTTGTTACGTTGGCACAGGATGCTACTGGATGCAAGCAGGGGTGTGTACACCATACTGTAAACATAAATATCGAAGAGAGGAAGAACTGAACTTGAACTCTGTTGAAAATGCTTTCTGCCCTGTTTGTACACTGAAATGTGACACACTGTAACACTTTTTGCCATTGTGGAAGAGTCAAATGATTAATACTGTACCATACTGGAATGTAGATACACTGTGTATCATGTGAGCTGTCTTTACCTCCGCAGTAAAGTTTGTTTTCTTGTAGTATGCTGTACTAAGCAAGCCACTAGAACTACTAATTTGACATAGGAACAATTTTGAAAATGCAAATAAACATATTTAGATTAAGTCTACCTAGACTCCACATTCACATACACACACTCATTTTCTGAAGCATGTAATGATAGTTTACATGTTGTTAAACTTCCAAACATATATTGGCCTTTAAACAAAAGGCAAAACAATAATTTGAATAAATTGAAGCAGTTTACCCAGCAGAATGGCTAATCAGTATGTATTCTACTTGAGCGTGCTGAGACAAGCATGTTGGTGGGGAGATATGTGTGTTTGATGAGGTAGTCTACTTTCATGCTGTGCTCTCCACTCTATCCCATTGGCCCAATGCAGCCTAACTGCACCAGCCAATCAGAAAATCACAACTCCATATGCAGCAAAAAGCCTTGGTTAGCTCAACATATACAAATACTGTACCAGAGAACGGCCATTCATTTTTAATTGTACATCCATTGAAAACACGGTCCCACTACACTACTACTATATCACTAATCACAGAATACTACTCAGTTCTTGAGTACTGTTTAAATCTAGGAGTGTGAGGAAAATGTTGGAATTGAACCATTGACTATTGTTGTCGTTGTCCTGTTCTAGCCTCTGCCACAGTGGAGGACTTCCAGATCCGTCCCCATGGCTTGTTTGTCCACTCCTACCGGTCCCCTGCCTTCTGTGACCACTGTGGAGAGATGCTGTGGGGCCTGGTGAGACAGGGTCTCAAGTGTGAAGGTAGGTACTGTATAGAAGGAGCTCTGGTCTGCGTCTCAAGTGGCACCCTATTCCCCATATAGTGCACTACTATTGACCAGAGCGCTGGTCAGAAGTAGTGCACTTTGTAGGGAATAGGGTACAATTTTGGACACAGCCTTGGGCCTATTTCAACAAATGTAATTAGGTTCCAGCCACTCTGACACCATTACGTAACTTTCTAAGAGAGGATATTATCAGGGTACATTGGATACAGGCCACTCAGGTGTACTCTGGTCTGAAGAGGTCTCTTCAGGGTCCACGATGAGCAGCAAAGTCCCTGCTTGAAGAGTGTTGGGAAGAAGAAAACAATTTTTCTTCTGTCAGGCTGAAGAGGCAGTTGGAAAGGGGTTGGAAAGGTAGTGCATAGAGGGGATGAAGGTATACACAATAGCCTAACATGTATAAAAGTATTACATAATGTGGTGTCTGACTGGAATGGTGGCGAGCTCATGAAGGAAAGTTTCCCAAAGACAAAGTTTCAACAATCCATGAATGACTTGTTCCATTAGATGATTCCTACTTATACTGAACAAAAATATAAATGCAACATGCAACAATTTCAAAGATTTTACTGAGTTACAGTTCATATAAGGAAATCAATCAATTGAAATAAATTCATTAAGCCCAAATCTATGGATTTTACTGTTGGTCACAGATACCTTAAAAAGAAGTAGTGGCGGGGATCAGAAAACCAGTCAGTAACTGGTGTGACCACCATTTCCCTCATGCAGCGCGGCATCTCTCTTCCACGTAAAGTTGATCAGGCTGTTGATTGTGGCCTGAGGAATGTTGTTCCACTCCTTTTCAATGGCTGTGCGAAGTTGCTGGATATTGGTGGGAACAAGCTGTCATACACGTCAATCCAGAGCATACCCAAACATGTTCAATGCGTGACATGTCTGGTGAGTATGCAGGCCGTGGAAGAACTGGGACATTTTCAGCTCACAGGAATTGTGTAGAGATCTTTGCGACATGGGGCCATGCATTATCATGCTGAAACATGTTGGTGTAACCCCACCGCCACTCTGTTCACAACGTTGACATCAACAAACCGCTCGCCCACATGACGCCATACATGCTGTCTGCCATCTGCTCGGTACAGTTGAAACCGGGATTCATCCGTGAAGAGCACACTTCTCCAGCGTACCAGTGCCCATTGAAGGTGAGCATTTGCCCACTGAAGTCGGTTATGACGCCGAACTGCAGTCAGGTCAAGACCCTGAGGACGACGAGAATGCAGATGAGATTCCCTGAGACTGTTTCTGACAGTTTATGCAGAAAATCTTCGGTTGTGCAAACCCACAGATTCACCAGCTGTCTGGGTGGTTGGTCGCAGATGATCCCGCAGGTGAAGAAGCCGGATGTGTGGGTCCTCGGCTGGCGTGGTTACACGTGGTCTGCAGTTTTGAGGCCGGTTGAATGTACTGCCAAATTCTCTAAAACAATGTTGGAGCTGGCTAATAGTAGATAAATGAACATTTATCTGGCAACAGCTCTGGTGGGAATTCCTGAAGTCAGCATGCCAATTGCACGCTCCCTCAAAACCTGAGACATCTATGGCAATGTGTTTTGTGAGTGGTCTTTTATTGTCCCCAACACAAGGTGCACCTGTGTAATGATCATGCTGTTTAATCAGCTTCTTGATATGCCACACCTGTCAAATGGATGGATTACCTTGGCAAATAAGAAATGCTCACTAACAGGAATGTAAACAAATTTGTGCACCACATTTTAGACAAATAAGCTTTCTGTGTGTATGGAACATTTATGGGATCTTTTATTTCAGTTCATGAAACATGGGACCAACACTTTACATTCCATTTATATTTTTGTTCAGTGTAGTTCCATAAAGACAGTCTCTCACCAGTTTGATGCAAGTATAAAAATGACCACGTTACACGTGAACTCACCTTTGCTCTGAAACCGTCTGTTTCTCTGCTCTGAAGGTTGTGGTCTGAACTATCACAAGCGCTGTGCCTTTAAAATCCCAAATAACTGCAGTGGTATCCGCAAGCGGAGGTTGTCCAATGTCTCTCTGACCGGCTTGACCACACTGACCATCACGCGGTCCAATGAGCCTTCGCCTTTCACCTCCGACGAGGCCTTACTGGTGAGTTTATCCTGGTTGCTGATGAGTTTATCCTGGTTGCTGGTGAGTTTACCCCTGGTTACTGGTGAGTTTATCCTGGTTGCTGGTGAGTTTACCCTGGTTACTGGTGAGTTTACCCTGATTACTGGTGAGTTTATCCTGGTTACTGGTGAGTTTACCCTGATTACTGGTGAGTTTACCCTGATTACTGGTGAGTTTATCCTGGTTACTGGTGAGTTTATCCTGGTTGCTGGTGAGTTTACCCCTGGTTACTGGTGAGTTTATCCTGGTTGCTGGTGAGTTTACCCTGGTTACTGGTAAGTTTACCCTGGTTACTGGTGAGTTTACCCTGATTACTGGTGAGTTTATCCTGGTTACTGGTGAGTTTACCCTGATTACTGGTGAGTTTATCCTGGTTACTGGTGAGTTTACCCTGGTTACTGGTGAGTTTACCCTGATTACTGGTGAGTTTATCCTGGTTACTGGTGAGTTTATCCTGGTTGCTGGTGAGTTTACCCCTGGTTACTGGTGAGTTTATCCTGGTTGCTGGTGAGTTTACCCTGATTACTGGTGAGTTTATCCTGGTTACTGGTGAGTTTACCCTGGTTACTGGTGAGTTTACCCCTGGTTACTGGTGAGTTTACCCTGGTTACTGGTGAGTTTACCCCTGGTTACTGGTGAGTTTACCCCTGGTTACTGGTGAGTTTACCCTGGTTACTGGTGAGTTTACCCTGGTTAATGGTGAGTTTACCCCTGGTTGCTGTGGGTCATCATGAAGAGCTACACACACACACATGTGCATGCTCACACATGCATGGACGCACGCACAGACACAGGCACACACACACGCACAGACACAGGCACACACACACACGCACAGACACAGGCACACCATAGATTACTACAGTACATGCCCTACACATTCCCAACCTCTCAATGGCAAATTGTTGAATTATGATGAGAAGCATGTTCCTAATATAAAGTACCTGATGTGATTCTGAAGGCCTTTGTGGCTGGTTGTGTTCATTATGAATTCTGTTGGAACAGGTCTTTACTCCAGCAGCAGTCAGTCATGTGTGTGAATATTGTTATGGTTTAACTCTGATCTCTCTTCACCTCCTCCCTGTGTGTGTCCCTGTTCTCTCTTTGCTGCATGCTCAGTCTCCTGTCAGTCCCGGCATGGAGGTAGGTACCCCAATACCCTGCCCTCACGTATTACAGTATCAATACGCCTATTATCACCAGAAGCACATCGCTCTTTCCCTGTTTTTTTGTGTCATATGCCAAAATAAGACAAATAAGACAAAGAAAGGAGATGGAATAATATAATTTTAGCTTAGGTTGTTGTTGCTTGTCATCTGTTACCTACCATGTGCCTTGCTCTGAGTGGGGCATCAGGGCAACACTCTGACCAGTCTACCCTGCTTACCCTCCACAGCAGAAGACACAGACAGACTTCTTTTCTGGCAGAGAGAGAAGGTCCTCTTCCTACATCGGCCGGCCTATAGAGTTAGACAAAATCCTCCTGTCTAAAGTTAAGGTGCCTCACACCCTCGTCATCCGCTCCTACACACGCCCCACCGTCTGCCAGCACTGCAAGAAGCTACTCAAGGGCCTGTTCCGTCAAGGCCTGCAATGCAAAGGTACCGTAGGGTTTCAGAGAAACTTGAGATAATGAGAGAGGTTACCAGTGGTTGGCGGAGGAGGTGGGGATGATAGTGAGTCACACAGTACATACTGTAACACTGTGTGACTCACCTGTGGGCTTTCGCTAGCTCAATATTTTCAGGTGGTATTATTTTTGGAAATCTCAAGACTCTGTTGTCACAGAGTTGGCAAAGCTAACAGATGGCAGTTGTTTCTACCTCAAGCTTTCTTTGTGACATCTTAAATAACTATTGTGGCCTGATTAATAGATAGCCCTGTAACTTTATTATTATTATTATTATTATATTTTTTTTTTTACCCCCTTTTCTCCCCAATTTCGTGGTATCCAATTGTTAGTAATTACTATCTTGTCTCATCGCTACAACTCCCGTACGGGCTCGGGAGAGACGAAGGTCGAAAGCCATGCGTCCTCCGAAACACAACCCAACCAAGCCGCACTGCTTCTTAACACAGCGCGCCTCCAACCCGGAAGCCAGCCGCACCAATGTGTCAGAGGAAACACCGTGCACCTGGCTCCCTTGATTAGCGCGCACTGCGCCCGGCCCGCCACAGGAGTCACTGGTGCGCGATGAGACAAGGATATCCCTACCGGCCAAACCCTCCCTAACCCGGATGACGCTCGGCCAATTGTGCGTCACCCCACAGACCTCCCGGTCGCGGCCGGCTGCGACAGAGCCTGGGCGCGAACCCAGAGTCTCTGGTGGCACAGCTAGCGCTGCGATGCAGTGCCCTAGACCACTGCGCCACCCGGGAGGCCCCGTAACTTTATAATTACATGGTAATTGCAAATGCAGAAACAGTGTTGTGACTACCATAGACATCATATAATTCACAGATGTACTGTAACTCTATGGTTACTACAGTGTACACAAGAATATGTCAATCATTATTTGAATATGTTGGTAACCCATTGTATACAAGTGATAACGCCCTCAACGCTGGTGTTTGGAGGATATATTGGAACGGTTGGCCGGCCCTCGACTTAGTCTCGGGCTTAACAACACCCGTTCCAATAGTATATCCTCCAAACACCGGCTTCTCGGGCATTATCACTTCAATAGAGTCGTACTTTATATATTCAGCAGAACAGAGTGTGATAGTATCGTGTGTGAGACGGTTCATTAGGTACTCTAGCAGACAGATAAGGGTCTGTTTGTAGTCACAGTGCTATTAGACAGGTTTCATATGGATAGGCCATCTCTCTCTCTCTCTCTCTCTCTCTCTCTCTCTCTCTCTCTCTCTCTCTCTCTCTCTCTCTCTCTCTCTCTCTCTCTCTCTCTCTCTCTCTCTCTCTCTCTCTCTCCCCTTTCTCTATCTTTCTCCCTCCCATCTTACACACTCTCTCTCACTCTCTCTGTTTCTCTCTCACGGTTACAGATTGCAAATTCAACTGTCATAAACGATGTGCGCCCAAAGTGCCAAACAACTGCCTTGGAGAAGTTTCTAAAAATGAAGGCAAGTTTCACTTTAGATAGTCATTTGCTTTAAGTGTGGCAGATTTTTCCTAGTAAGTGGTGGTCCATCTCATATAGTTTCCAAGAAATGTCACAGGATTGAGATATTTTTCTTTCAATTCTGCAACATTTACTTCAGTTATGAGAGACTGTAGGAAGATAATCATATATAGGACACCAGCTGAATTCTTGGAAGTACCAGAATATTCCTTGAAATATCAACAGAATTATGACAGTGAAATGATGTCACTGTTTTATTTTAAAATCTCTCCCACACTACCACTCTGATATTCTTTGTATTTTCCGCTTTTCGTTCCTTCTTTCTTCTTTAAAAAAACAGGGTTTCTCTGGCGTACTTCATTTTCTACTATTGTCTTTGCACTTGTTGCTCCTCCTCTAGATCTGCTGAGCTCAGGGGCGGAGTCTGATGTGGGGATGGGGGAGGGTTGTGACGACCACGACAGTGACATGAACAGTGGTCTGATGGATGACATGGAGTGTAGTGTGCTTGACTCGGGCCTGCCGGAGGCTGGCCATGGGGAAATGGGAGACCTCCATGACCCAGAGGATGACTGCAACAGGGCTATAAGGTGATTGACTGGGCCTGGGACTAGGACAGGGGGACCCCCAATGGCTATGGCTGTCAATATGTACAGTAGTCATAGGTCCTGTTAAAATATCCATTCTAGCATACTGCTTAGAATGAAGCAATGTACCCCGGCTCAACCCTTACCCTACCCATAACCCTAGCCCTAGCTTCATGTCCACATTCCGGTTCAACCCTTAGCCTTAACCACAACCCTAACCCTAGCTTCATGTCCACATTCCAGTTCAACCCTTAGCCTTAACCACAACCCTAACCCTAGCTTCATGTCCACATTCCAGTTCAACCCTTAGCCTTAACCACAACCCTAACCCTAGCTTCATGTCCACATTCCAGTTCAACCCTTAGCCTTAACCACAACCCTAACCCTAGCTTCATGTCCACATTCCGGTTCAATCCTTAGCCTTAACCACAACCTTAGCCCTAGCTTCATGTCCACATTCCAGTTCAACCCTTAGCATTAACCACAACCCTAACCCTAGCTTCATGTCCACATTCCGGTTCAATCCTTAGCCTTAACCACAACCTTAGCCCTAGCTTCATGTCCACATTCCGGTTCAACTCTAACCTTAGCCTCAACCCCAACCCTAACCCTAACCATAGCTTCATATCCACATCCCAGTTCTAACCCTAACTTCATGTCCACACCTCAGCTCAACCCTGACCCAATCCATAACCCTAACTTCATGTCCACACCACACCTCAGCTCAACCCTGACCCAATCCATAACCCTAACTTCATGTCCACACCCCAGCTCAACCCTGACCCAATCCATAACCCTAACTTCATGTCCACACCTCAGCTCAACCCTGACCCAATCCATAACCCTAACTTCATGTCCACACCTCAGCTCAACCCTGACCCAATCCATAACCCTAACTTCATGTCCACACCTCAGCTCAACCCTGACCCAATCCATAACCCTAACTTCATGTCCACACCTCAGCTCAACCCTGACCCAATCCATAACCCTAACTTCATGTCCACACCTCAGCTCAACCCTGACCCAATCCATAACCCTAACTTCATGTCCACACCTCAGCTCAACCCTGACCCAATCCATAACCCTAACTTCATGTCCACACCTCAGCTCAACCCTGACCCAATCCATAACCCTAACTTCATGTCCACACCTCAGCTCAACCCTGACCCAATCCATAACCCTAACTTCATGTCCACACCTCAGCTCAACCCTGACCCAATCCATAACCCTAACTTCATGTCCACACCTCAGCTCAACCCTGACCCAATCCATAACCCTAACTTCATGTCCACACCCCAGCTCAACCCTGACCCAATCCATAACCCTAACTTCATGTCCACACCCCAGCTCAACCCTGACCCAATCCATAACCCTAACTTCATGTCCACACCTCAGCTCAACCCTGACCCAATCCATAACCCTAACTTCATGTCCACACCTCAGCTCAACCCTGACCCAATCCATAACCCTAACTTCATGTCCACACCTCAGCTCAACCCTGACCCAATCCATAACCCTAACTTCATGTCCACACCCCAGCTCAACCCTGACCCAATCCATAACCCTAACTTCATGTCCACACCCCAGCTCAACCCTGACCCAATCCATAACCCTAACTTCATGTCCACACCCCAGCTCAACCCTGACCCAATCCATAACCCTAACTTCATGTCCACACCCCAGCTCAACCCTGACCCAATCCATAACCCTAACTGAGTCCTGAAGTTGAGAAGAAAAGCATTCACACTGACACAGTTTTTATGTTTGACTCCCTTCATTCCAAAGCCCATCTACTAGCAACAACATCCCGCTGATGCGAGTGGTCCAGTCAGTCAAAAACACCAAGAGGAAAAGTAGCAATATCATGAAGGAAGGTTGGCTAGTGCACTTCAGCAGCAAAGACACTCTGGTAAGTCTGATTATATTCATGTATTTTTATCACACCAACTAATCAATCTGCTGTAGAGTGGCAAAATTCCATGATTTCTGGAAAACCTGCACATTTTGGAAAACGTATCAGAAAATTTGCAACTCTAATATTCTGCCATTTTATAGACTTCATCATCTTTTCTGTGTTTTTTTTGTAATGTTTTGTGTGTTTTGTGTACGTTATTTTGTGAATGCATGTCTTTTAAATGTTAAATGTTGTTTTTATATAGTCAAATCTGCTATGGGCACTGACCTAAGGCATAATAGATGCTTTATGAGTAGATGGAAACCCCCATTGCCAAGAGGTGGAACGCACCAGGAAAATATGTTATGTTGTCCCAGTCTGTGCAAAGCCTTCTATCTGTTTCCACTTCAGAGGAAAAGACACTACTGGAGGCTAGACAGCAAATGCATCACACTTTTCCAGAATGACACAGGCAGCAAATACTACAAGGTAAGAAATCAATTGAAATGTTATATAGATTATTATGGGTGAGGGGTGAATGAAATCTAAGAAATAAAGTTAATGCAAACTAATTTACTGTAATTTAGAGTTTGAATAAGACGAGGTAAACATGCAGTTTTACACTGTACTCTGTACAGATAAGCAGGCTGCAATCACTTTTTCATATAAAGACTTAGTACGATATCATGTAATTTGTAGCAAGAAGTAAGCAGCCTGGACCAAGACATTGATCAGACATTGATCAGATTGAAATATCATGTTGATATTGAAATGCAAGTGCTCTAACCACTGTAAAACGACTGCTACTACAACAATCAATCAAATGTATTTCATAAAGCACTTTGTACAACAGCTGTTGTCACAAAGCACTTGACAGTAACCCGGCCTAGTCCCCAAACAGCAAAGAGCAATACTACCTCTGCTATGTGGCAGGAAATTCCGTTGTCAGAGGTGTTGTCTCTGGACCCAGCCAAGACCTTCAACCTGCTGTCTGAGGGCTCCAACGCCCACTGCTTTGAGATCGCCACGGGCAGCCTTGTCTACTATGTAGGGGAGAACCTTGCGAGGCCGGAGGGCCCGGGGAGCATGTCGGCCCACAGCAGTATGCTGGTCAGCGGGGTCGGGCCGGATGTGGCCAGGATGTGGGAGATGGCCATCCAGCATGCCCTCATGCCCGCCATCTCTAAAGGACTGTCACACGGGTCACGTCACAGTGGCCACAGTAAGTATAAGCAGAGTTAATTGGATAGATGAACTCTTATAGAAATGAATGTCATTTAATTGAAGCAACCTTGTTTTACTCAACACTAGGGTTGCAAAATTCTGGTAACGTTCCCAAAATTCCCAGGTTTTCCAGAAATCCTGCTTGGAAGATTCCTGGAATCAGGAGGGGAATAGGTAGGAGATCTTAAAACCTCCAACCAGGATTTCTGGGAATTTGGGGAAAGTTACCAGAATTTTGTAACCCTACTCAGCACTCGGAAGGAACACTCTCAAGGTTATAGTATGGAATAGTCTTAACTCTTATGGAATACTCTTAACTCTTATGGAATACTCTTAACTCTTATGGAATACTCTTAACTTTTATGGAATACTCTTAACTCTTATGGAATACTCTTAACTCTTATGGAATACTCTTAACTCTTATGGAATACTCTTAACTCTTATGGAATACTCTTAACTTTTATGGAATACTCTTAACTTTTATGGAATACTCTTAACTCTTATGGAATACTCTTAACTTTTATGGAATACACTTAACTCTTATGGAATACTCTTAACTCTTATGGAATACTCTTAACTCTTATGGAATACTCTTAACTCTTATGGAATACTCTTAACTCTTATGGAATACTCTTAACTCTTATGGAGTGCTCTTAACTCTTATGGAATACTCTTAACATTTCCCTTACACCAACAGAGGATGTTTCCATCAGTATTTCAGTGTCCAACTGCCAGATTCAAGAGAACGTGGTAAGTAGCATTTGGTCTCACGTTATTTGAACAACTTTGGGTATATTTTTATTTTCAGATTTAGTGACTATAATATTGGTCATAATATATCTATATTATATATAATATTGCGGTAATAATATATTGCTCCTCTTGCATGGTTAGGTCATTTTTTAGATTTTGTAGGATTGAAAAAAATAATCGACAGAAGACAGTAGACAACTTAACATTCCACAGACATGGATCCACTAAACTAGACATGACAGTGGCTGGGACTGTCCAACCTTCAACATAAAGAAAAAAGCTGAATGCGTGGTTAGATTTCTGAGGTGACATCATCTTCTAAGTAGCTCAAATGGAGATTATTTTGATTACCCACTCAGTCGAGCAGTTGCCATAGCTACTCTTGATAATTAGTCACAGTACCACTGGTTATAATTATATTTCTGGGCAACTCTTCCAGTCGTGTATGAGATTAGTGGGTATTAAGTTGTCATGTGAGAAGAGATAAAAATGGTTGTAGACAAACCAAAAACGAAATATTTGTGACAGTATACACATTTAAACCCATTGACTGGATTTTCACACCTACAGGATATCAGCTCAGTGTATCAGATATTCCCGGATGAAGTCCTTGGATCGGGCCAATTTGGGATTGTTTATGGAGGTGATGCATTTGTACCTCCTTGTCACACTGATAACCTGGCAAAAAAAGTGTTAACTTGATTGCACGAGGGACACAGCCTTTTATAACAATTCTCTCCTGATCTCATGGCAGAAAAATATTTGCATGATATTTGCAAGGAGGTGTTTATTATATTGTGAAATAATGCAGTATATTGTTAAAAGGGGTTTATCAGATCAATTTTAATCTTTTGAAAAAGTATTTGAGATAATCATTAATTCTGAGAAGTTAAACCTGTATAAACCTGTAACCTGCCTTTGATTTCTCCATAATATAATGTCTCCATACTACAGGAAAGCACCGAAAAACTGGCCGGGATGTAGCAATTAAGATCATCGACAAGTTACGCTTCCCCACCAAGCAGGAGAGCCAGCTACGCAATGAGGTCGCCATCCTTCAGGTAAACACACCAGCACTCGTGGTCCTGTGTGCTCATATGAAACACACACTATTAGAACCTTTTTCTCAGATGTTGCCAGACACACGTTATGATGAACACATGAGAGGAAAACAACAGATCTAAAGACAAAAATAGAGATATTGTCTCGGTAGGTAAATAATGAAGTTATTATCATGACAACACAGTGGGTGTTTGGAGAGCCTGTCGAGCTCTCTGCCTGCTTCCTTTAAAAGGCTCCTGTGTTTCTGTTTTTACTTCCTAGAACCTGCACCACCCTGGGGTAGTGAACCTGGAGTGCATGTTTGAGACGCCGGAGCGCGTCTTCGTTGTCATGGAGAAGCTCCACGGAGACATGCTGGAGATGATCCTGTCCAGTGAGAAGGGGAGGCTGCCTGAACGCATCACCAAGTTCTTCGTCTCACAGGTAACCCTGGCTGACAAGCGTTGTCGCTCGCAGACAATGGACGGATGTGCTGTAGCAGTGCCACACACCTGCTTTTACTGTGACACTCACATACTGTATACTGTATAGAAACACAGTCAGTGAAGTAAAAGGTTTACAGGTATGCTCATGTATGCTCATGTATTTTTCTGATAATAATATCATAACATTTGTTTAATCATGTGTTGTTGCACTTTTCACTATGATATGCAATGTATTTATTTATTTCAAGTAGCTCTTTGCTGTAGTCAAATGACCAAGTGGCCTCATGGCTGGAATGTTATTCATATTTTTAAACATTATTTGTTTTTAAACGCAGAAAATCCTGTGTTTCTATGTCCAACAAACATTTTTGTTATACTTCAGACTTCTGCGATGTATATAAAGTGTAATATTAGGATGCAAACTCTCAATGTAATACATTTCACCTCTATATCTGACATGGTACAGGTGTCTTATTTTTTAAAAGCCCATAACCATGTGTTTGAGTTGTATGCTTTTGTTTCAAAGTAGATTTGTTTAAGACTACCAAGAAACAGTCAGTGTGAACCTGATTAACTCATTGCAGTAATGTTTGACAGTATATAAATGCAAATGACCAGATTATATTAAATGTTTTAATCATCCCTAATTAAAGTAATCATTCACCATGTACAAGTCATTCATTTCACATATTTTTCAGATTCTTCAGGCTCTTCGTCATCTCCACTTCAAGAATATCGTCCACTGTGACCTCAAACCAGAGAACGTCTTACTGGCATCCGCAGATGCTTTTCCACAAGTAAGCAAACCTCTAGCTCAGCCTCCAAACAAGCCAAAACAGAAACATCAATTTCACAGACATAAACAGACATTCATCTATCAGTCTACTCTAAGATAATGTGGATGATTATGGAAACTGCACTCAGTGTCTCTACAATGTTCTATGTCTCTTGATTTTAATGATACACTCCCAATTATGCTGCCCTTCTCTCCATAGCCATAGCCCTGTACTGCTCTGTACTGTACTATGAGTCACTGTTTTAGGCATGGCCAGGCATCGGATGGGTGTTAAACAAATTGCATTTGTGTTATTTACAACAAATGTTTTCTGAAAGGGAAGAAGGAGAGTCCGTTCTTATATATCTGTATTTCATTTCCCCAAATATGCTCTGGCAACATCACTGGCGTCATTATAGTGCTGAGAACTGACATCCTCTGGCAACATCACTGGCGTCATTATAGTGCTGAGAACTGACATCCTCTGACAACATCACTGGCGTCATTATAGTGCTGAGAACTGACATCCTCTGGCAACATCACTGGCGTCATTATAGTGCTGAGAACTGACATCCTCTGGCAACATCACTGGCGTCATTATAGTGCTGAGAACTGACATCCTCTGGCAACATCACTGGCGTCATTATAGTGCTGAGAACTGACATCCTCTGGCAACATCACTGGCGTCATTATAGTGCTGAGAACTGACATCCTCTGGCAACATCACTGGCGTCATTATAGTGCTGAGAACTGACATCCTCTGCAGTCTTGCCAAAGTCTATTTTGGTAGAATTCTGTAGCTACAGTATATCGTCTGTAGACCATATCATGTCCATGTCGAACAGACAGTGTGATAACGTTAACTGGCCTTTTGGGTAATCCTTGCCAGCTGATTATTATTATGTCTGTGGAACCAACTGTTTGGATGGCGAACATACAGGATGTTATGTATTAGCCTTCTCTAAAAAGTCTTAGTCCAGT
This sequence comes from Salvelinus alpinus, assembly GCF_045679555.1. Lineage (NCBI taxonomy): Eukaryota > Metazoa > Chordata > Actinopteri > Salmoniformes > Salmonidae > Salvelinus > Salvelinus alpinus. The sequence goes on from NC_092119.1 coordinate 19,961,234, forward strand.
TACTCTAGTATGAAACCCTTGATTACCACCGCACTTTCTCATGTTCAAGTGAATACGAGACTTGGAACTGTGGCAGTGTAATATTCACTACCACACATGACCGTGTCTCAAACGTCACTGATATTCCCAACATAGTGGGGAATCTAGTGTAATTTGAGACACACCCTATCTGTGTCTCAGGTGAAGCTGTGCGACTTTGGCTTTGCCCGCATCATTGGAGAGAAGTCTTTCCGTCGGTCAGTGGTGGGCACTCCGGCCTACCTGGCCCCTGAGGTCCTGAGGAATAAAGGCTACAACCGCTCCCTGGACATGTGGTCTGTGGGGGTCATCATCTACGTCAGCCTCAGCGGCACCTTCCCCTTCAACGAGGACGAGGACATTCACGACCAGATCCAGAACGCTGACTTCATGTACCCACCCAACCCCTGGAAGAAGGTGTCCCAGGAAGGTGGGTGTCTGTCGAGCAGCAATGACTCATGCACTACTGGGATAACTGCATTACAGTACAATAACATTTGATATAGTTTTGTTGGAATGATACACCATTACTCTGAAAATCAGACTACAATAGCCTCTTCCTGAGTATCTGTTGGATTTTGTAATCATATAGTGAATGTTTGCTACACGGTCAGAATGCCTTTTATGATAATCTGATTTAGTAGCGGTGCGTTGGTAAAATCACTGGGGAAGCCAGAAAGAAAAGCCATATTACAACCTATGTGTTGTGATAATTGCGTTGTTTGCTCTAGTTAACATTAGCCTTCAACATCTAGCTACATATTGAACTTCCGTCCTCTCAGTCCAGGGGCACAATGTATGAATTTATGGTTGGATTAGAATCGGCATTATAATCATTGGCCAGTACGGAGAATTAAGTAAAACCACAAGCCCAAATCCATATCTCCATCCATGGCTAATTTAGGAAAGGGACAATTTTAGCTAGCCACCGAAGGACACCAACACAACTAGATGCAACAATTTAAGTTGTTTCTGTCAATTACGTATTTCTGTTTATGCGATGTGATAGGAGTGAAGCAAAATCCAAACTGGCTTCCCGTGACACTTTTTTTTGGTGTGCCAGGACAATTCACTGTTGTGCTCGCTCAGTTTAGTTCAAAGCTGATTGGCTATTATTTTATACTTTTTTGTCAAGCTCGCTGGCTTCCCTTGCATTCAATGGTACGGGCGGCAACAATGTCATACTCTTTATGACCAGACAGAATCAGATAGATGTCATACACATACAGAAACAGAGGGACGCTGTTTCGCACACTCAGATGTTTTCTCTGGTGAGATACATTCAGCCTCTTGCAAATTGAAGAACAATTATGAAACACAGAGACGAATGATAAATTAAAAAAATATGTTTTCGCATGAATACACGCCATGCATTTACGAAGTCAGTGAGTCAGTTTTATGTTTATCTGAGGGGGTCTGCAGATTTTTTATAATTGATTCGTGTTAGGGCCTGTCTAGCATAGGAACCTCTCTTATCACAATTTTTCTCACCTCTAGTGCTCCATGGCTCACAAAGCCTACAACACAAATCCTGGCCCCAACAACTATGCTGCTATTGAATTGAGCGGATGGCGTGCGTCATTGTCCGAGAGATGGAAAAGGAAGGAAAGAATGTCTGTGTGTGTGTGAGAGAGTGAGAGAGAGAGAGAAAGCAACAGAAGGAGAGTGTGTGTGTGTGTGTGTGTGTGTGTGTGTGTGTGTGTGTGTGTGTGTGTGTGTGTGTGTGTGTGTGTGTGTGTGTGTGTGTGTGTGTGTGTGTGTGTGTGTGTGTGTGTGTGTGTGTGTGTGTGTGTGTGTGTGTGTGTGTGTGCTTGAGAGAGAGGGAGGAATAGACAGAGGGGGGGAAGAGAGAGAGTGTGTGAGAGAGAGAACCAATTCTTGTTGCAGCCTATTCATGTGCATAATGCCAAGCGATCCCTGGTACTATAGAGGAGTGGCCTAAAGGTCAAGAATCCCAACTGGGACTCAGAGAACCATGACCCCTGAAATAATCTTAACATGATGTTGGCTTTGCTCATTAGCCCTTGCATGGCTCTGAAAGGGGCCTGCACCAAATCCTCTAGGTTTCCCACCATGAGTTATCCTCTGACGGCCTGCTTTGTTGTTCCAGCAATTGACCTCATTAATAACTTGCTGCAAGTCAAGATGAGGAAGCGCTACAGCGTGGACAAGTCGCTCAGCCATGCCTGGCTACAGGTAAGCTCTCCCTACTGCATACTCTCCTTACTGCATATATCACAAATTAGTTTTAAAAATAATGACATTTTCGGCCCGTCTTTCAGCCATCCCTGGGTACAGAGAAGCTACCCTTCCATAGCTGCGGAAAGTATGGGTGCTGAGGGTGCTGCAGCACCCCCTGAAAAATCACAATTTTAAAAATGTATTATTGAAAATATATATTAATACAAATATATATATTTTTCACAAAAGTAGTGCACTGTGCCTTTAGTAGTATAATCGGACTGATATAGACCACAGGAGGTTGGTGGACCTTAATTGGGGAGGACAGGCTCGTGGCAATGACTGAAGCGGAATGAGTGGAATGGTATCAAATACATCAAACATATAGTTTCCATGTGTTTGATGCCATTCCATTTCCTCCGTTTCAGCTATTATTATGAGCCGTCCTCCCCTCAGCAGCCTCCACTGATATAGACGTCTGTAATGCGTGCAAAAATAATTGTTCTGTATCTCCACTTAGTTGTATAATTAAGAACAGTATCTTGCAGGATTCAATAGTTGATATTGTAAGAGTAGTTGCCATGCCCCTTTCTCTGCTGTTGTCACTCTAATGTAATCCAGAAAGAACAAAACCCTTTCCTCAAAGATTTCAAAGACACAAAACATCCACATCAAATTAAATAGTTTTCTTGATCAAATAACATCACTTTTTGTGCAATATTAAATGACCATCCTTACAAACCACTTAATGGAAAGGTACGTTACTGTATTGTACATAGGCTGGTTATCTAGGTTTGTACCTGTAGACTTTCTATCACCATGATGAAAATCAATGCACAATGCAGTAATTGAGTACATTGAGACATAAGTGGTTTGTGATGATGTGATGTGAGAATGTGGCTCAGTTGGTATAGTGTGGCGCTTGCAATGCTAGGGTTGTGGGTTCGATTCCCATGGGGAACCAGTATGAAAATGAATCCACTCACTACTGAAAAGGAAGGAATAGAACTTTTCAGTTTTCACATAGAAAGAAGTTGCATTTGCGAAGTATTTCAAGAAACTGGATAACATGCAGTACCAGTCAAAAGTTTGGACACAACTACTCATTCAAGGGTTTTTCTTTATTTTTACTATTTTCTACGTTATAGAATAATAGTGAAGACATCAAAATTATGAAATACCACATATGGAATCATGTAGTAACCAAAAAAGTGTTATACAAATAAAAATATATTGTATATTTGAGATTCTTCAATTAGATTTAACAGACAATGTAACAGATAGAAAAATGTACTGTACATATCACAAAGGAGTAAGAAGACTTATTGTATTTGGATAAGTCTGTCAGCCATCCATGGCTACAGTAAGTATTTTATATTATTTAAAAATATTTTTTTTTTTACCCCGTTTTCTCCCCAATTTCATGGTATCCAATTGGTAGTTACAGTCTTGTCTCCTCGCTGCAATAAGCCGCACTGCTTCTTGACACAATGCCCACTTAACCCAGAGGCCAGCCGCACCAATGTGTCGGAGGAAACACCGTGCTCCTGGCGATCGTGTCAGTGTGCACAGCGCCCGGCTCGCCACAGGAGTCGCTAGTGTACGATGGGACGAGGACATCCCTGCCAGCCACACCCTCCCCTAACCCGGATGACGCTGGACCAATTGTGCGCCGCCCCATGGGTCTCCCGGTCGCGGCCGGCTGCGACAGAGCCTGAACTCAAACCCAGAATCTCTAATGGCACAGCTAGCACTGCGATGCAGTGCCTTAGACCACTGCGCCACTCGGGAGGCCGGCCACAATAAGTCTTTCAGTCATCTATGGCTACACTAAGTCTGTCAGTCATCTATGGCTACACTAAGTCTGTCAGCCATCCATGGCTACACTAAGTCTGTCAGACCCCCCCCCCCTGGCTGCACTAAGTCTGTCAGACCCCCCTGGCTACACTAAGTCTGTCAGACCCCCCTTGCTACACCAAGTCTGTCAGACCCCCCTGGCTACACTAAGTCTGTCAGACCCCCCTGGCTACACTAAGTCTGTCAGACCCCCCTGGCTACACCAAGTCTGTCAGACCCCCCTGGCTACACTAAGTCTGTCAGACCCCCCCTGGCTACACCAAGTCTGTCAGACCCCCCTGGCTACACTAAGTTTGTCAGACCCCCCTGGCTACACTAAGTCTGCCAGACCCCCCTTGCTACACCAAGTCTGTCAGCCATCCATGGCTACACTAAGTCTGTCAGACCCCCCTGGCTACACTAAGTCTGTCAGACCCCCCTTGCTACACCAAGTCTGTCAGCCATCCATGGCTACACTAAGTCTGTCAGACACCCCTGGCTCCACTAAGTCTGTCAGACATCTATGGCTGCACTAAGTCTGTCAGCCATCCATGGCTACACTAAGTCTGTCAGCCATCCATGGCTCCACTAAGTCTGTCAGACATCTATGGCTCCACTAAGTCTGTCAGACATCCATGGCTACACTAAGTCTGTCAGACCCCCCTGGCTACACTAAGTCTGTCAGCCATCCATGGCTACACTAAGTCTGTCAGCCATCCATGGCTCCACTAAGTCTGTCAGACATCTATGGCTCCACTAAGTCTGTCAGCCATCCATGGCTACACTAAGTCTGTCAGACCCCCCTGGCTACACTAAGTCTGTCAGACCCCCCTGGCTACACTAAGTCTGTCAGACCCCCCTGGCTACACTAAGTCTGTCAGACATCTATGGCTCCACTAAGTCTGTCAGACATCTATGGCTACACTAAGTCTGTCAGCCATCCATGGCTACACTAAGTCTGTCAGACCCCCCTGGCTACACTAAGTCTGTCAGACCCCCCTGGCTACACTAAGTCTGTCAGACCCCCCTGGCTACACTAAGTCTGTCAGACATCTATGGCTCCACTAAGTCTGTCAGACATCTATGGCTCCACTAAGTCTGTCAGACATCTATGGCTGCACTAAGTCTGTCAGACATCTATGGCTCCACTAAGTCTGTCAGACATCTATGGCTCCACTAAGTCTGTCAGCCATCCATGGCTACACTAAGTCTGTCAGCCATCCATGGCTACACTAAGTCTGTCAGACATCTATGGCTCCACTAAGTCTGTCAGCCATCCATGGCTACACTAAGTCTGTCAGCCATCCATGGCTACACTAAGTCTGTCAGACCCCCCTGGCTACACTAAGTCTGTCAGACCCCCCTGGCTACACTAAGTCTGTCAGACCCCCCTGGCTACACTAAGTCTGTCAGACATCTATGGCTCCACTAAGTCTGTCAGACATCTATGGCTCCACTAAGTCTGTCAGACATCTATGGCTGCACTAAGTCTGTCAGCCATCCATGGCTACACTAAGTCTGTCAGCCATCCATGGCTACACTAAGTCTGTCAGACACCCCTGGCTCCACTAAGTCTGTCAGACATCTATGGCTGCACTAAGTCTGTCAGCCATCCATGGCTACACTAAGTCTGTCAGCCATCCATGGCTCCACTAAGTCTGTCAGACATCTATGGCTCCACTAAGTCTGTCAGACATCTATGGCTCCACTAAGTCTGTCAGACATCTATGGCTACACTAAGTCTGTCAGCCATCCATGGCTACACTAAGTCTGTCAGACCCCCCTGGCTACACTAAGTCTGTCAGACCCCCCTGGCTACACTAAGTCTGTCAGACATCTATGGCTCCACTAAGTCTGTCAGACATCTATGGCTACACTAAGTCTGTCAGCCATCCATGGCTACACTAAGTCTGTCAGACACCCCTGGCTCCACTAAGTCTGTCAGACATCTATGGCTGCACTAAGTCTGTCAGCCATCCATGGCTACACTAAGTCTGTCAGCCATCCATGGCTCCACTAAGTCTGTCAGACATCTATGGCTCCACTAAGTCTGTCAGCCATCCATGGCTACACTAAGTCTGTCAGACACCCCTGGCTATACTAATTCTGTCATACACCCCTGGCTACACTAAGTCTGTCAGACCCCCCTTGCTACACCAAGTCTGTCAGACACCCCTGGCTACACTAAGTCTGTCATACACCCCTGGCTACACTAAGTCTGTCAGACACCCCTTGCTACACTAAGTCTGTCAGCCATCCATGGCTACACGAAGTCTGTCAGACACCCCTGGCTACACTAAGTCTGTCAGACACCCCTGGCTACACTAAGTTTGTCAGACACCCCTGGCTACACTAAGTCTCTCAGACACTCCTGGATACAGGTAAGTCCTACAGCAAGAGAGATGAGAGACATGAGTTTGTAATCCAACAGCCGCAAAAAATCCTACAATATGATTTTTTTTGACACAATCAAAAGAAAAGAATTGAAACTGTAGGCTAATGCTAACTACTGTGTCCCTGCTAATGATGTCCTTCTCAGGACTACCGAATGTGGCTGGACCTACGTGGCCTAGAATGGAAGATGCACGAGCGCTACGTCACGCATGAGAGCGATGACACCCGCTGGGAACGCCACGCTGAGCAGCACGGCCTGACGTACCCCGCCCACCTGGTCAACCCACACGCCGACGTCAGCGAGGGGGTGGAGCCTGACCCGGAGTTGGAGGAGGTGGACACCATGGTGGCCCTCAGCGACAGAGTCAGCGTGATGTGAATACTGTAAATGCAGGGCTACTATCCCCTTAAGAGTCAACGTGCTGTAGTACTGAACACTGTTGCCTCTGCCCCCTTAAGAGCCGTCTCACTCACTCCCTCCACAACACAACACACCACAGCACAACTGACTGACTGACTGACTGACTGACTGACTGACTGACTGACTGAGCCCTCCACTCCCAGCCAGCAGCTAGGGGCTCGATATCCAAACCCTGCCTTTAAACTAACTGCCTAACTAACAAGTAATCCCATTTCTAATTGTCTGTATATGAGTCAATCAGGTCTATTGCCTAGCTGCCTCATGAAAGACAATCTAACTTCTTATACTGTAAAACTCTGGGTGTGAAGGATCATCCAGGTGTACTGTATGTTAAGTCAACAGCAGCAAACAATCCCCCCCAAAAAGCCAGCTAAACGATTTAGTCAAAACCAAAATTAGATGTGTTTCACTGTGATTGGGTGCAACCCAACGAGACAGCTCAGGACTAACCTTAGTGGTATTAAGAGTGAGAAAGGATATTATTATTACTAAAGTTTTATTTCACTCTTGAATGTACCTTTATATGATGACATGATAAGAATTCACAGAAAACCAGTATAGCCAGAAATGGTGGAAAGACAAAGACAGAGAGGGAGATAGAGAGCGGACTCTGTGGGCTTCAAGAGTATGGAGACAAAATCCTGAGGCCTGGATACAAAGAAACAGTGAAGGTAGAATACCTGTAAGCATTTGTTCTCATCAAGAGCTAGCTGCTTTTCTAGTCTATAGTGTTGAAATGTGTTCATGGTGTGATGCTGAATGTTGCGTATGTGGCTACTGTACAGTATGTTTGTGCTCTTTGCGCAATTGCAACCAGCCTTTAATGCATTTTTGCCTACAGGGAATACATTATTTTCTCTGGCTACACATTTAAATAAATATATTTCAAAGCAGATATGTAAGCGTTTAATACCATTTATTACATGATTTGTGAGTTTGCTTTACATGTACACCCCAATGCCTCATGCCTTATATTTTGACCTACATTTGAGTACACTGGCAACAGGAGTTATTGAGAACATATGTTTACAAATTGCAAGTTATTTTAAACATGGCACCCATACTCATGCTGCATCTTCATCCATAGTTTAGGGGGACTGCATGAAGAATGAGAATGGAGAATCAGGGATAAAGATGAGAGAAAAAGAGCCATTCCCCATACTGGGAGAAGAAAGTCAAGCCAGAGGTGAGACAAAACCTTTGCACATTGGCTGAAAGGCACTGATGAGAGAGAGACACTATTATTCACTTGGAGATTCATGTTGAGATTACATTTATATGATTGAGAGCTGGTTGAATCGGATGGTTTATTATAGGTATGAAGGCCTAGGTACAGTAGGTTTGGTAATTCATTCAGGGGACTGATTCATAATCAATTTCCAGAGCAATACGGTTTATTTTTTATTATTATTTAAGAGATAAGTTATCCGTTTTCATACTTTGTAGATATGAAGGCAAATAACAACTTATGCTGGTTTATACTGGCACAATGGAAAGTTACACGCACTGTTGAATGTACAACAATTACTATTCTACCATGAGATGGCGCTCAATACAACATGTTTTCCGTGTTAGTCAATGGATCAGGGTCCACGCATACCTACTTCTGTGTTTAGTTGGGCACCAAGGGCCACAAGAAAAACATACAAAATTAAGAAAGACGTTAAATGAAAACATGCATTCCATACAAGACAAAAATACGAATATTATGAATTACCAGCCTTGTGACTCTTATAGGAAACCCAAACAAATAAGAGCAGAAGTGATTGCTTCAAGTAAAATGATTTGCAAACACTAAGACGTATGTTTCCATCGAACATTTAACTATTAGGAATAACAACAAGTTAAAAGTGCATCCTTCCATAAATACTACCCTGCTAAAACTACCATAAACTTAAATTACCAAGTTAATTTCTTAAAAGTATTTTATTGAGTGGATTAGAACCAGCGCAAATATTTTGATTTATCTCATAGTTTCTGTTGAACATAAAGGAATGCTGTATGCAATAGTGTGCACTTCTCGGCATGATTGTCAAAATAGTGGACGATGTTGTACACTTTGCCTTCTTTGAAAGCTTGGTCAAATCAAGATTACCTACCAGGATTGTGGAATATCGATAGAGAAAAATGCAGCAGAGAAGCCATCTCCTCTATAAGGATTGCTTTTTGAAAGCATGAATAATTAATCATTAATATTATTGACTTATGGCAAACATTATTACAAACATATCACAAATTGCAAACTGTAGCCATATTCGATAAGAGTCAGCAATACATTTTTGGAAAGGCAGGATATTCACTTGTTATGGCTGGTTATAATCTATACTCTAATTTGGGTGTGCCTACACGAATCTTCGGGTATAACAATAATGGAACGAAAATTACAGTTTAGTCTCCCGAGGATTTGATTAATTAAGCGACGAAATTCGAGACACTGGTCATTACCAATATTCCGATGCTTGAAATAAGCAACTGACTTAGCACAATTGTAATTATTATTGTTTTTATGAAATATTGTATTACCATTAGCATATTGTTATTATTACTTCGACATTTAACTGATTGTATTATTAATTATAATTTATAATGAATTATTATTAGGCCTACATTATTATTAACAATGTTATTTTTGTTGCTGTTATTATAAGATCATTATTATTGTTATTTTAATAGGCTATCATAATCTTCATACCATTATTTTCAAAGAAGATTTACTAATGCATAAAAAATACATTAAACATTATAACACGATAATAATATTTATTTTGCGGGAGATATTCCACAAATAAACGAGAATTCAAATCTTGTGTCTAGCCTTCCCGACACAGCGTGCACGGACAATCAAAGAGAACCAAACAGATATCTCAATAATGATAATCAAATCAAACAGGAAAGTGTATGAAACACGATACAAAGGATGGAACCAATGTTTAGGCCTTACTGGTGAATGAAAATCTCACCTCGAATAGTCCTCATCGGCAGTGGCCCCCCATGTCTGCAAAATAAATGGGCCTAAATAAATAAAATTCACATCATTTCATGAATTAGCATTTTATTAACAATAGAAGAGAGCTGTCGACAACGTTTAGGCTATTTAATAGCGGGTTTTGCAGTAGAAGATATGTAGACTAGTTTATATGCTAATGAGAAATCACATGTTCTACCGATGATAAACCATATGTTCTGTTTCCAGATAACATGTTGAATGGGATTGTGGCATTAGTAGCCTAACTCGTTTATTCATTATTTTCCAATTGTTGGCACAAATAATAATTCCACCAAAAGGAAAGCAAAAAAGCAAAATGATGTAGTACTTCTGTTAGACAACAAGAACGAAAAAAGTCCCTTTGCAAGTTGAGGAGGGTATGCCAATTTTGAGAACATAGCCTATACCAAACGAGACTTCTTCATGTAGGCTACACTACACTAGTATGTGGTCTTTCTCTTCCTGCACCGTTTAGTGGTGGCTTGTATTCCTCCTCTGATATTGATTTTATGTCAGGACTGTTTTCCAGGTTGCCCCCAAAGGATAATTTGAAAAGAGTTTCTCAACTTTGAATATACAATGTTTGGTGACCATTAATGCGTCAGTTGGTGTTTATTTGACACAACATCACAAGTACATTTACAGATCAGTGTTGGTTGCCCATGAGCGCCGTGCTATAGTGGCGGAGGCTCACTGAGCCCATGTGAACAGAGACGACTCCATTAGCGCGCGGAAATAGCGTGGTGCTGAGAGGATGCCAGTTCGCTGTCTGAAGAATGTACACCTGCAGTTGTACTCTGCCATCCGTCACTCTGCAACTCCAAACACATTCTTTACAACAACCGTGGTCGCATCGGTCAGTGAGCGACGACAGCTGGAGACAACTTTTCAAGCATAACTTATAAACAGGCCTTCAACACACACATTGCCTACACATAACACTGAGTTTTAAATTACACCCCTCTTTAAATATCCCACAGAAAAATATAGGCCTACATTTATTTTCGCATAATTAAAGTATTTTCATATTATTTATTTTCGTTTGTAATTCTGTCTACAACTTGCACTCTCTTTTGGTAATTATGAGACCTCATCCTTATATAACTTAATTTCCTGCACATGCCGATTTTGATAGGGTATTCATAAATAATACACTCATTCCCAATATATTGGGAAGACAAAAATGATTTTGCACATTTTAGTCTGTTTGAATTTGATCACAATATGACAACAGCCATATTGTGCGTGGAATATTCCTTTTCTGTCTGCAGAAGAGGAAATATATTGTAATATTAGTTTCACAAATGAATCTTACTTGTCCAATGAATAGGCTATATAGCGCTAGAGGTTGCTAGGTCGTGCACGAGGACAAGTGGAACGAATAAAAGACAGATCACATCTAAAGTATAAAAACATCGGGTTCCAACTGAAACCAGGAATAGCTCATCTAAAGAGCATGACATGCAGACGCATTGAATTAATAACTTTACAAATCACACACTCCACCAGTGGTGTTCTCAATCAAAATATATTACATCAATTAAACATTCCGTTCATTCCAATTATTCAACAGTATCACCTAGATGAAATGACTCCACCAATGGACCTGAATACAACTTCTCACTCACTGCTTGTGTAACTTATGCCCTAGCTCTGAAAAAAAAGTGTCAAATAGTTTTTAATCTAATAAAGACTAACATTTTTAAAGTACAATTAGTTGGTAGAATAATAATTATTCAAATTTAGTAGAATACACAGATGGACTACCTAATTCCATTAGTTGGAGGTTTGTTAAATGGGGTTGGGTAAGGGGAGGGGCGGCACACAATCCACAAAAACATTTTTTCCTTAGGCTGAACTTTGCGCTATGCTTCACTCCCTCTGAGAAGCCCTTCCGATGTTGGTGTTGGAGTGCTGAAGCCTTCCTTCCCCATCCAAGACAGCCTTCCTTCCCCATCCAAGACAGCCTTCCATCCCCATCCAAGACAGCCTTCCTTCCCCATCCAAGACAGCCTTCCATCCCCATCCAAGACAGCCTTCCTTCCCCATCCAAGACAGCCTTCCATCCCCACAGCCAGGCCTCCAAATTATTGTTGGAGTGCTCCACTCTGTTTAATATTTCAGCAATATTGCCATCCCCTTAGTCAAAAGTTCAACTTTAAAATATATATTTTTCCTCTGGATGCCCCCACAGGAAACAGTTCAAGTTCTACAAATTGGGCTAGCTAAATATTATGATAACCTTTTCCCTTTTAATTTGTAGTGGAGTCTGAACACATGTTAGGCTCAACATCAATTACTGTGCAACATTTCAAGTGCATGGCTCATGGAAATGTCAGGGAGCTAGTGGTGGGGAATTAACCTCGTGTGCGTGCACTGCACCGCACTGTGCCAGAGAGCATCATGGGAACTTATTTAGCCCAAACACAAATGTGCTGTTGTCTCTATCCAATGAGCGCTGTTGCCTCTAGTCGGAGAGAGAGAATCTGGAAAGTCAATAAGCAATTTGTCTGTCTATTAATCGAGAGACAGATTCAGGTTCACAGGCTCTCTCTCCCCTCTCCCTCAAAGTCTGTTTTCCTGGGATTATTTCACACCAGGCCTGTTTATGCTCATATACTTTTGTTTGTTATGGTAGTGCTAGCTGTTTGGGCAACAGAGTAGTTAAGAGGCTCAGAGAGAATTTCCGTGCTGATCGCTCAACGTTCACTCTGTTGCAAAATGTGTCCGACTAGAAAAGAGAGAGAGAGCGAAATAGCCCTGATTATTCCACCATACTCTCCTAGTAGTGGTTAGATGAAGTTATTCTGGGTCACCACTTCTCTCTCTCCGGCAGCCAGATCAGAGCCACCCGGCGAGCGAGAAGCCCCTCTGTGTCTGAAATTCAATAGTTGGCATCAATGAGCACACCCTGCCTCGCACGCAAGGGGCCAGGAGCGGAAGTGGTCGAGCAGGGTAACATTTCCCTTATTTGGCCCCACCACCACCGTCCACCACCAATACAACAAACTGTGCAGTTACACCACCAACACTGCAACCTCCCTGTGTGTTTGTGTTTAGCTGCCAGGGATGCCATACTGACCAAGCGAGTGGTTGCACTCTGCTGGGATTGAGGGAGGCAGGGATTGGATGACTAGCTGTATGGGGATTCTTTGAGTCTCTGTGTGTTCTTGGGCAATGTGGTGGAGATTAGTGGGATTACGGGTTTGGCAGAGGGAGGAGGGTTTAGGGATTAAACAAACCTTCCTTTCTGGCTCTGCACAGACACAGCATGCCAATGTTAGTGGTCCACTACTTCGCACGGGTCTGCCTGAATCTGCCCTCAGTGCTGTCTGTTGATCCTGCTTCTTCCCCAAAGCATGTTCTTCTTCTCATCGGCAATTAAGAGGAACATAAATGTTGGTCCTCCCAACTTTAACTGAGCTGGACCTGCTCATGTTAGGCTGCATACATACACTCTGAGCAGCTTTCTTCGTGTCACTGACGTGCCGTTTATGTCTGTCAGTCACCCACTCTCTCCCTCTCAGTCAGTCAGTGACTATGTCATGGAGCTATTTTATTCAGATGAATTCTCAAGTCTGTGTGCCAGTTGGTGGGAATGTAGGTCAGATACAGACAGTAGAATGTTGATGGACCTGGGTGATTCTGTCTGGAGGGAAAAAGCTGTAGAAATATATGGCTCATCAAATACAGTAGTAGAGTCTATATACACATGTCATACATCTCATCAAATACAGTAGTAGAGTCTATATACACATGTCATACATCTCATCAAATACAGTAGTAGAGTCTATATACACATGTCATACATCTCATCAAATACAGTAGTAGAGTCTATATACACATGTCATACATCTCATCAAATACAGTAGTAGAGTCTATATACACATGTCATACATCTCATCAAATACAGTAGTAGAGTCTATATACACATGTCATACATCTCATCAAATACAGTAGTAGAGTCTATATACACATGTCATACATCTCATCAAATACAGTAGTAGAGTCTATATACACATGTCATACATCTCATCAAATACAGTAGTAGAGTCTATATACACATGTCATACATCTCATCAAATACAGTAGTAGAGTCTATATACACATGTCATACATCTCATCAAATACAGTAGTAGAGTCTATATACACATGTCATACATCTCATCAAATACAGTAGTAGAGTCTATATACACATGTCATACATCTCATCAAATACAGTAGTAGAGTCTATATACACATGTCATACATCTCATCAAATACAGTAGTAGAGTCTATATACACATGTCATACATCTCATCAAATACAGTAGTAGAGTCTATATACACATGTCATACATTTCATCAAATACAGTAGTAGAGCCTATATACACATTTCACAGAACATTAATATAACCTTAGAACAGGTCTGTCTTGTAAAATAGATTTGATCTCAATGAGAATAATCTGTATAAATCAAAGGTTAAATGAAAATAGCATTTGCAATTTTCCATATAAGAATGCTGTGAAGTATAAAATAGCTGTTTTTCGTCTTAAGTGGTAGGGTAGTTTCCCTCTAGTTTGACAGGTGTTTGGCTGGCTTTCGATGGAGGAACTCTGTTGAGTCTCACACTTAAGATGGAGTGCAAATATGTTTTTGACCCCCAAGGAACCCTGAAAAAGACCTCTGCCAGAAAAGTAGTCAATATGAATACTAGATTGTTGATTTGATTCAATAAATTGATTGTCATTAACTGTTGTTTATTTTACACTATACAGCGTTGACACAATAAAAGCAAGTATTGAAAAGATCATTTCATCTCTATTTTCTATCACTGTACATGAATCTTACAGTGAGCCTGTCAAGTACAGCAAAGACTCAAAAATTAAGACTCACAATAGCAATTTCTAAAATGATGTAACATATTAAACCAGCTTCTTCCAAAGTCTTTCAACGGTATCATTTCGATGACAAATAAAACACTGCCATCAAAGTCGTTGTTTCTATATAAAAAGCAATGGGGGAAAATTACTATAATGTAATGGACTCAATTCCATCTCACTTTTAATGTCCATTAAGAGAGAAAGAGAGAGAGAGACAGAGAGAGAGAGAGAGAGAGAGAGAGAGAGAGAGAGAGAGAGAGAGAGCGAGAGAGAGAGAGAGAGAGAGCGAGAGCGAGAGCACAATGAGTGGCAGGGTCATAATGAAGGGTATGTTCAGCAGTTGATTTGACAAATTAGGAATTGCGCAAGCATCCCTCCAGTTCCCTGGATCTTTTAATGAGTAAATATTAACAGTAATGGCATGCAATTTCCCCCGGTCAAATTCACCTTGCTACCTTTCTTATTCACCTCGGTGACACCATCCGTGTTTGCTGAAGCTGTGTCTAACGTCACCTTGGTAACCATAAAAAAAAGCCCCTACTGTAAGTGAGAAAGAGAACATTAGTCCGGAGCTTTAATAAAGGGCCCCTATTACAAACCAATGTTCTAAAGGCATGAAATAAGAGTTACTTTCATATGAGCATCATCATCTCAATCAGAGTGAGGGAGATTGGATAACTGTCCATTACAGAGACCCCAGGAAAGCTCCAATTTGAACAGGAACTAAAGGAAAAATAATGAAGTCCCTTGATTGGTTTCTCTAGCGTGTCCTTTGTATAAAGTTTCAGGGTAAAATACCCATTGGGCATGCAAGTTCTAAATTGAGTTCTAAATGGTTACCTAATTGTTCTCTATATGCTGTTTTTTAATGTTATTCATTCTTTCTCACAGTAGGGCTGACTGAGAGAGTGCTACTTTGACTTTAATTAGAAAGAGAACATTCTCATGACATTTTATACACCCTTAAAAAAGGTGCTGTCTAGAATCTTAAACTGTGTACAGGGTACTTTCTTGAGGTAAGACTAACTTACCTTCAACTTGAAGTTAACTTCAATTTCAACTTACCATCAACTTCAAGTTACCTTCAACTTAACTTCAATTTCAACTTAACTTCAACTTACCTTCAACTTCAAGTTATCTTCAATTTCAACTTAACTTCAACTTCGACTTACTTTTAACTTCAACTTACCTTCAGCTAAGGTCCTTACAGCATGGAGACTGTGTTGAGTGAAGAAGACTGTTAGAAATGCAATCCAATATCTTTCTATATGTTGCCTGTGGGTATACAGAAACCATGGTAACATGAACTTGTTTTTGTATAAAAATATGAAAAGTGGACTTGTTTGCAAATTACTGACTACTATTGCGTTAAGCTTCATGCATTTGGCCGTACTGTGTTTTCTGAAAAGACATTGGCACCTCAAAGAATAGGTTTGTTTTACATTACATTACTCTGGTGGGAGCTAAAGCTAGAATTACAGTATGTACTTGTCATTCTATTCTTGTTGTGTACAGGATTACATTCTGTGTTTTATTTTCAGACAGGAGAATAGTTTAAAAAAGGAAAACGACTTGAAGGCAATGTAATTGACCACAAAGTAATGGTCTTCTGATTATTTACATGAAACACATTCTTTTTCAAGCAAGCGTCACAAATAGTTTCACTTTGTGACATTACTCCTGCTTAGAGGAATGTAATTAGACAGTCACATGAAGAAAGCCTCTGTGTTCTTCATTTTAAGTAGTGTCACATGGCTTAGGAAAAGCTGTTGGGTTCTGTGACTGAAGGGTTTTACCTGATGTTTCAACATATCAAACACCTTTTCAAACTACTGCTTTGACAACCTCCCTCTTGTAGTCTGGACAGTTTGATACGAAGTAACCTGGGTTTTGTTCAGATGGGTTTGTGGTGGACGTTTATTAGTCTGTAAATATTCGTGTGATAGTTTCGTTCCGACATTCTCATTATGTCATGTTACGTTTTTCTTGTGGCAAGAGATGGTCTGTATGATGACTTTTATAACTTCAGACTTTCTGTGGGAACAACAGCACCATTAGTGTGATTTGTATACTGTACTGATAATAGGAATGGTTCACCTGATTGCCGGTTTAGCCTCAGCATATTTGAATCCAAGTTTTCTGTATTTGACCTCTTCGTGAACATTACCTAACATAAAATCTTTGCAGCTATTACAGGTTTTACATCTGCATCATTGAATGATGAGTATATTTGACCTGAACATAACATTAAAAAAATATTCTAGCTATTTAGTTTACCTTGGAGATATCGGCAGCCATATTCTCCCCAGCTGACTGAGCTAGAGGTGAACTGACACTGCTGCTGGCTATGTCATCTATACGCCCGACTGTTTACACATACTACCATCCCAGGCATGTTGACTTGGTCATGGTTGTTTATAGCAGCAGTCCAACAGCATTAATCAACAGCCAGCAGAGGTATCTGAAGAGACTGGTTCCCTGGCTAGAGAAGATAAATAACACTCTGGTGGCTCACGATGAGTTCAGCCTGAGGAGAGAGGCTGGAGAGAGAGAGGCGAGAGATAGAGGAGAGAAAAAGAGAGAGGAGAGAGAAAGGAGAGAAAGGGGGGATGGGTAGAGAGAGAAAGAAGGGGCGGGTAGAGAGAGAGAAGAGAAAGAGTGGGGGTAGTGAGAGAGAGGAGAGAAAGGGGGAGTAGAGAGAGAAAGAAAGCGATGGCAGAGAGAGAGAGATGGGAGAGAGGGGAAAGAGAGAGGGAGAGAAAGAGGGGGGAGAGAGAGATAAAGAAAGAGAGAGAGAGTTATCTAGAAGCTGACTGATTCTCTGCCTTATAACCTGATTATAATCTTGACCTTGGGGCTTAGCAAGTAATTCTGGGATACCACAACTCCTTGCCATGCAGTGGGAAACTAGCCTAGGCCTACCCTACTCTATTTCGGCTTAGTAGCTGCTGTATTCAGATAATTATTATTGTGCCTAGGGCAGGCCAGCCTATTCCAGTTCAGCTATGCAAAAACACCGAGAGCAGAGCATGTTGGAAGGATGTAGTGCAGAGTCTTGCAAGGTAGGTTTATTATTGTTTCTATTGTTGTGATCTTAACAGGTATTGTATGTGGTCCAAAGTTGCTCTGTGAGAGGAGGGTGGTAACACAATCTCTCAGTCTTGTAAGGGGCTATTAAATGATTGGAGTATGTAGTCTGAACATCATAATATTACACTGGCCCTTTGTCTGTGCTTTCTGTGCAAATCAGTGCTAATCAAAGAGTCCATTTCCTACTTGAGGGAGATTGGTAAATTATTACATATTCACCAAATGAGTGTCACAACGAGCGACAAAACCACCATGCAATCACATTGCACAGTATCTGAAGTATGTAAAAACTGCAATGGGGCTTTTAATGAATTTTAGAATAAAAGGTGGAATGGAATGATGCCGTGAAAATATTGTATTTATGCATAAGATATCATACCTATACAGATTTAAAACATATTTAAAAAAGGGATATGGGATATTGCGCACACACATAAGTGCCTTTACTAAATCTGAGACATTTTCAGACTTCTAACAACTGAATATCTATCACTTAGATTTTTGTAGTGATATGGATCGCTCTCAACAACGCACAATACAAATAGATGTCTCAATGCTTTTCTCTGGATATTTGTAATTACCTGAAGATTTTGAAGGTTAATACAAAGTCATTGTAACCATAGATTAAAAATGCTGCCGTACACAGCGTTATTTATTTCCACTGCTTCCATAATGATATACGGACGAGTGTAGAAATTAATTCACTTCTGTGTAAAGTTAATCATGTGATCTATCAAAGTACAAAATGGACATAATTGAGCGCAATGGATTGTGAGAGAGTCCAATTCATGTCAAACATAATGACAATTAACAGCCAAACCGCTGTAGGAATAACTCTAATAGCCAGAGTACAAAGGCCATAACTGGCACAACCATTCTTCTTGATAAGACATGTCTCTGTTTACAAAATCCAAACCCTAAACATATTCTCAATTCTCAATTCTCAATATTCTTAGGGGCATATTGAGAGAGTTTATTTTGAATCCTACACATTCCTTTGTCCCTCAGGTCCTTTGTATCTTTTCTTGCTGGCACCTTGTAGAGAAAATCAGAGGAAGAAGCTAGTGAGAAAAGAGTGATGAACACTACAGTGACACTGGCATTGTTGCTAATACTTCAAGACACAAGGACGATGTCTTAACAGGTCGTTGACTTACTGCACTTGACTCTATCTCACCATCCATTTAAATTAACTTGATAGTGAATGCTTGCAAGGTGAGGCCATTGTTCTGTCTCATGTGCTAATCTAGCAGGTAGTATTTGTGTTTGTGTTCCAAGGAATCTGTCGAATCCATTTTTGGGGGGCCAACAGGTATATATGGTTTACCATCAAACTACATGGGCCCACTGAGAGGTGTTTTTTCTACTCTGGGAAAGGGCCTTCTAGCCCCAGGGCTGAACCAGGCCAATCTGGCGGTGTTCTTCCTAACCCTGGGAATCCACATTGACATTGTGTACATGGTGAGAAAGCTAATCCGCACGGATGGTCTCTGTGAATCATGGACACATAGCCCTCTCATTATCCTCGACCACAGTCTCCCTGGAGGTGTGGAGAGTGGAGGGAGGGTGGGGGGAGACGACGACGATCTGCGATGCCTTAGCAAACCCCAGATACAACCAGGGCGCTCATTACCAATCTGTTAGAAGGGTCCCTGTGCGGCCCAAATGCCTCAGCTGGTCAGGTAAAGGGGGTCTGATCCTTTCTCCCCCTGAACACAATGTACTGCAGCAGGCCCTACAGTGCACTGAAACAACATGGCTTTCAGACAAGCTGCAGGTGTCACAGCCCTCCAAGCTCCCCACCACCTCCCACCCCTCCTTCCATTTGCTGTGAAGCAACATGGAATCACATAGTGGAAATGCGGAGGGAAAATGAAATAATGGTGAGGCAAAAGTTTGCTTGATCTGCCCCCGACATATTCCTTCATGAACTGCAATTAGAGGTGACTGATATTGGTGGGAGAGTCGGTGTACCAAACCACACTCTCCCAATTAGGATCCCACTCTTTTGCAGATGACTAGCAGTACTCAATGCAACAAAACAAAATACTATAATAGAATCAGAGAAAAAATGATATTGTATCAGATAAAATGCACGTCTTGTATTACACTTGAATTTTTCGTGTGATGGTTGGAAATATTTCAAACTTTCTGACCTGCTTCACCTGTTGGCTAATTTAGTTTTGTGCTCCTCGGAAGACGAGGGACCTGGTCAACAGTAGTGCACTAAATCAGGAATAGGGTGCCATTTGGGGCAAAATCAATTAAAAGCAGACAGCAATGTGACATGATGGAACACATTATCACTCTCCTCGTATGATGAAACACATTATCACTCTCATCGTATGATGGAACACATTATCTCTCTCCTCGTATGATGAAACACATTATCACTCTCCTCGTATGATGGAACACATTATTTCTCTCCTCGTATGATGGAACACATTATCACTCTCCTCGTATGATGGAACACATTATCACTCTCCTCGAATGATGGAACACATTATCACTCTCCTCATATGATGGAACACATTATCTCTCTCCTCGTATGATGAAACACATTATCACTCTCCTCGTATGATGGAACACATTATTTCTCTCCTCGTATGATGGAACACATTATCACTCTCCTCGTATGATGGAACACATTATCACTCTCCTCGAATGATGGAACACATTATCACTCTCATTGTATGATGGAACACATTATCACTCTCCTCATATGATGGAACACAGTTTCACTCTCCTCGTATGATGGAACACATTATCACTCTCCTCATACGATGGAGCACATTATCACTCTCCTCGTATGATGGAACACATTATCACTCTCCTCGTATGATGGAACACATTATCACTCTTCTCATAATATGGAACACATCATCACTCTCCTCGTATAATGGAGCACATTATCACTCTCCTCGTATGATGGAACACATTATCACTCTCCTCGTATGATGGAACACATCGTCACTCTCCTCGTATGATGGAACACATTATCACTCTCCTCATATGATGGAACACATCATCATTCTCCTCATATGATGGAACACATCATCACTCTCCTCGTATGATGGAACACATTATCACTCTCCTCATATGATGGAACACATCATCACTCTCCTCGTATGATGGAACACATTATCACTCTCTTCGTATGATGGAATACATTATCACTCTCCTCGTATGTTGACGGTTTCAGTGTGACCTGATGGAACACAGTATCACTCTCCTCGAATGATGGAATACATTATCACTCTCCTCATATGTTGACGGTTTCAGTGTGACATGATGGAACACATCATCAATCTCCTCGTATAATGGAATACATGATCACTCTTCTCGTATGATGGAACACATTACCACTCTCCTCGTGTGTTGACGGTTTCAGTGTGACATGATGGAACACATCATCACTCTCCTCATATATTGATGGTTTCAGTCATGAACATTCAGTATTACCTGTTTCCTTTTCGTTTTTTATTTGCTTGTTTTGATTGTGTGTGCACGTGTGTGTGTGCATGTATGTGTATGTATATGTGTGTGTACGTGGGTGTGTGCACCATCGAGCCGTGTTCTCTATGCTCTGATTACTGACTACATGGAAGGAAAACACATCTGCATGTTATTATCACACATCACAGTAATTCCCTCTCTGATTTCCAGACACAGCAAATGTTAATTCAGCCGATGGGTGCCGTCAATAATAATTACACAGGTGCCTGTTTTGATCACCTATTCGTATTGAGATGAGATCAGAAATAGTTCTTAATTGAGGAGCAATTGAAAAAACACACACACGTCAGCAAAGGAAGATGAATCATTTAATTATTTAGATTCTCAATCCAATGTGAGATGGAAAGTCTGGAAAATACTAAACAGTCACTATTCTATCATTCCTCTATCATTCCTAGTTATGTATTATATCAGCCTGGTCTCAAAGACCAACATAGTAAACGTACAGTTGAAGTCGGAAGTTTACATACACTTAGATTGGAGTCATTAAAACTCGTTTTTCAACCACTCCACAAATTTCTTGTCAACAAACTATAGTTTTGGCAAGTCAGTTAGGACATCTACTTTGTGCATGACACAAGTACATTTACCAACAATTGTTTACAGACAGATTGTTTCACTTCTCATTCACTGTATCACAATTCCAGTGGGTCAGAAGTTTACATACACTAAGTTGACTGTGCCTTGAAACAGCTTGGAAAATTCCAGAAAATGATGTCATGGCTTTAGAAGCTTCTGATAGGCCAATTGACATCATTTGAGTCAATTGGAGGTGTACCTGTGGATGTATTTCAAGGCCTACCTTCAAACTCAATGCCTCTTTGCTTGACATCAAGGGAAAATCAAAAGAAATCAGCCAAGACCTCAGGAAAAAAATTGTAGACCTCCACAAGTCTGGTTCATCCTTGGGAGCAATTTCCAAGCGCCTGAAGGTACCACGTTCATCTGTACAAACAATAGTACGCAACTATGAACAACATGGGACCATGCAGCCGTCATACCGCTCAGGAAGGAGACGCGTTCTGTCTCCTAGAGATGAACGTACTTTGGTGCGAAAAGTATAAATCAATCCCAGAACAACAGAAAAGAACCCAGTGAAGATGCTGGAAGAAACCGGTACATACGTTTCTATATCCACAGTAAAACGAGTCCTATATTGACATAACCTGAAAGGCCGCTCAGCAAGGAAGAAGCCACTGCTCCAAAACCTCCATAAAAAAAGCCAGACTACGGTTTGCAACTGCACATGGGGACAAAGATCATACTTTTTGGAGAAATGTCCTCTGGTCTGATGAAACAAAAATAGAACTGTTTGTCCATAATGACCATCATTATGTTTGGAGGAAAAAGGGGTCTTGGGTATTCCAAATGGACAATGACCCCAAGCATAATTCCAAAGTTGTGGCAAAATGGCTTAAGGACAACCAAGTCAAGTGGTCATCACAAATCCATTAATCCTATAGAACATTTGTGGGCAGAACTGAAAATGCATGTGCGAGGAAGAAGGCCTACAAACCTGACTCAGTTACACCAGCTCTGTCAGGAGGAATGGGCGAAAATTCACCCAAATTGTTGTGGAAGGCTACCCGAAACGTTTGACCCAAGTTAAACAATTTAAAGGCAATGCTACCAATTACTAATTGAGTGTATGGTGTAACTTCTAACCCACTGGGAATGTGATGAAATAAAAAAAGCTGAAATAAATTATTCTCTCTACTATTATTCTGTCATTTCACATTCTTAAAATAACGCGGTGATCCTAACTGAACTAAGACAGGGAATCTTACTTGGATTAAATGTCAGGAATAGTGAAAAACTGAGTTTAAATGTATTTGGCTTAGGTGTATGTAAACTTCCGACTTCAACTGTAAGTCCAGGACATACAAATGAGTATGATATGTTATTTTTGGTATGGTGACATTAGACAGGTGGCTACTTAAGGAGGGGTGGGAGTGTAACTTTAGCATTTTAGCTAATTAGCCACTTTTCAACTACTTGCTACTTTGCGTTACTTAGCATTTTAGCTAACCCTTACCCTTACAGAATTAGACAAAATGCTCTGAGACCAGGTTGATTATAATCCACATCACAAGCACAAGACAATCATGCCCAGATGCTTATGTTAGCCCATTCATTTCACTTCAAAGTAATGTCTCACCCAGCCAGAGGTAGTTCTGAAGGTAGAGGTAGTTTTGAATGAGCGTTCATTTGAGAAGCTGGAGAGGCATGTTTGTTTCCAAACATGGTGCATTGTGAAGGTTATACCTGACACCAGTATGTCACCTGAGCAAATACAGGAGGAGAGGGAGGGAGGACCGCCCAGCTGCTGATCTGTCTTCTCCTGTTTACCTGACTTGTCTCACTCGCTCGCGCACACACACACACACACACACACACACACACACACACACACACACACACACACACACACACACACACACACACACACACACACACACACACACACACACACACACACACACACACACACACACACACACACACACACACACACACACACACACACACACACCCCTCAGTGAGCCTCAACCCCTGTCTGTCACACTGCCTGCCTGATGGGAGGGGACAAGTCAGATGCTTTCCCACGGTCCCCCTGACGCTCTGCCGTGCTGCCACTGGCCTGCACTCCATCCAACATGGGATTTTACCGTTTTTTACAATCACTTTGGCACTAATTTCAGAACCTTGTGGTCATTTTTCAAAACTCTGGACACAAAACTCAAAACGGTCATCACTTGTAACACAGGCTGTCCAATGTTCAAAACATTGCATTGTGCATTCATATCTTTAAAGAAACCTTGCACTTGGAGAATCATTGGTTCAAATAACAAATTTATCATGAAATACCAAAGGAACATTAATTTAGATCACCCACACACAAGATACCGATAGTTTCACTGTGTAGTTGTTCGTACAATCATTAAATATTGTAGTACAAAATATGTGATACATGTTTCATTAACTTCTAGTTCCTCCCAATCCCGGATCCGGGAGCACCCCCCACAGTAAAAAAGCTGACTAGCATAGCCTAGCATAGCGTCACAAGTAAATACTAGCATCTAAATATCATTAAATCACAAGTCCAAGACACCAGATGAAAGATACAGATCTTGTGAATCCAGCCATCATTTCTGATTTTTAAAATGTTTTACAGGGAAGACACAATATGTAAATCTATTAGCTAACCACGATAGCAAAAGACACAACTTTTTTTTCTCCACCATTTTTTTCCTGCATGGGCAGCTATCACAATTTCGACTAAATAAAGATATATATAGCCACTAACCAAGAAACAACTTCATAAGATGACAGTCTGATAACATATTTATGGTATAGCATATGTTTTTTTAGAAAAATGTGCATATTTCAGGTATAAATCACAGTTCTACATTGCAGCTGCAATCTGAAATAGCGTTGGAAGCAGCCGGAATAATTACAGAGACCGACGTCAATTACCAAAATACTCATCCTAAAACATTTCTGAAAAATACACAGCATACAGCAAATGAAAGACCAACATCTTGTGAATCCAGCCATCATTTCTGATTTTTAAAATGTTTTACAGGGAAGACACAATATGTAAATCTATTAGCTAACCACGTTAGCAAAAGACACCACTTTTTTTACTCCACCAGTTTTTTACTCCATCAGTAGCTATCACTAATTCGACTAAATAAAGATATATATAGCCACTAACCAAGAAACAACTTCATAAGATGACAGTCTGATAACATATTTATGGTATAGCATATGTTTTTTTAGAAAAATGTGCATTTTTCAGGTATAAATCATAGTTTACCATTGCAGCCACTATCACAAAACTCACCAAAGCGACTAGAATAACTACAGAGAGCAACGTGTATTACCTAATTACTCATCATAAAACATTTCTTAAAAATACACAGCGTACAGCAATTGAAAGACACAGATCTTGTGAATCCAGACAATATTTCAGATTTTCTAAGTGTTTTACAGCGAAAACACAATATATCGTTATATTAGCATACCACATGAGCTAACATCACCCCAGCATTGATTCAAGGCAAAAAGAGCGATAACGTTATCACCACCAAAATATATTAATTTTTTCACTAACCTTCTCAGAATTCTTCAGATGACAGTCCTGTAACATCATATTACACAATGCATATAGAGTTTGTTCGAAAATGTGCATATTTAGCATCACAAATCGTGGTTATGCAATGTAATCTGTCAAAACATGGCATGCATTCTGGCCGGCGCCATCTTGGAAAGGCACCTAAGTTTACGATTATTTATCGATTAGATTGACTAAAAAAATACAGGTTGGACAGCTAATGAAAGATGCATTAGTTATTAATGCAACCGCTGAGTTAGATTTTTAAAATTAACGTTACTAGACATACAGTGTGCGTTACAGCCAGACTAGTGCCGCAACAATGGCCGACAAATGCGTTTACATTTTTCCACATAAATACGGAATAAAATCATAAATAGCTCTTACTTTTGGACGAGCTTCCATCAGTATCTTGGGCAAGGTGTCCTTTGTCCAAAAGAATCGTTGCTTTGTTGTAAAACGTCCTCTTCAACTTCGGAACTAGCAGCTAACAATAGCTACGTGGCACACACATGTCCAAATCCTCAAAGCGCAATACTACGAAAATTCCGAAAATAGCAATATACTCGCATAAACTGATATAAATCGGTTTAAAATAACTTCGTTATGATGTTTCTAACACCTATATCGAATTAAATCACAGACGGATATATCTTAGCCCGATAACGAGAGCTTTTGAGCATGCCATTCTGATGTCCTCTCTTGCGCCTTGACGAGTGTCCAAAAGAACGTACATGTCACTCCATGGCGTTTTATAAACTCTGAGAAATACGTAGAGACTCCATTCCACTTCTCATTGGTTACTGACATCCAGGGGAAGGCGGGTGCAGTTCATTTCGATCCATAGGGCACACACAGAGCTTTAAACTGATCTGAGAACAGAGACAATTTTTCTGACCTTCGCATGTCCTGTCATGATTTTCGCTGTAGAAAGAGTTCTGGTTCACCCACAGACATAATTCAAACGGTTTTAGGAACTAGAGATTGTTTTCTATCCAATAGTAATAATAATATGCATATTGTACGAGCAAGAATTGAGTATGAGGCAGTTTAATTTGGAGACGATATTTTCCAAAGTGGAAACAGCACCCCCTGTATTGAGAAAAAGTTACTACACGTAAATACATCAATGTAAAAGGACTAGTAGAGAGAATACTACAGACACAGTGGGATCATTGAACAAAATATGACATTTATTGATGAAATGCAATAAAATCACAACATAGGTTTCTTTGAATCAAAGCAAAAATAATTAGCTACAAAAAAAGAAAAAAACTACAGTAAAACGTCAGCTGCAGTGTTCCTCACCTGGCTTACTGTAAAAAGCAAAACAAAGGATTGATTACTGTACTTTTATATTTCCATCAACCCTGTCTTGTGGATTTGGTCATAGGTTCTCATCCACATCACAATGGATGTTTTCATTAGCCAAACATCTTGGGAAGAATCTTTGGGCAAGGCGAATCCAGGCCTGACACTGGTCTGCTGTGATGTCATTGCATGCGTCATCCATGGCCTGGAGAAGGGTGGCTTGTTCATGAGGGAGCCTACAATATACCTTCCACCTCCATGTGGAGAAAAATATTCCTCAATCAGGTTAAGGAAAGGAGAGTATGAGGGTAAGTACAGGGTGGTAAATTGTGGTTGGGCCTGAAACCATGCTTGCACCATTTGAGAATGGTGGAACCTGACATTATCCCACACAATGACAAAGGTGATGCCATCTGCTCTACAGACCTGATTTAGCTCATCAAGGAAGGTTATATTCGAACAGCGAATCATGTGGCTGCCTGCAACTCAATATATAGAGTATATAGAGTAGAGAGCTTTAGATGTTGTACGACCAAACATTAGAACAGGAAAGATGAGTAATCTAAGCAACTTTGACCGTGGTATGATTGTAAAACTATGCATTAAGAGTAATGCAACAGTTACTTATCATTTTGAAATGGTAATACTTTGATGTTATGTTGTGTCATTTTGAACAGGTGATTTTAGTTCAATGAATAAATGATCTTAGCTTCATGTGTATTGTATCCAATCAATTGGAAAAGTTTTGAAAAATGTGTATTTTGATCATTGGTTGTGAGTTTTGTGTCTACAGTTTTGAAAAATGACATCAAGGTTCCGAAATTAGTGCCAAAGTGATTGTAAAAAACTGTAGTAATTTTTTTAAAATATCCTCTTCTCAAATACCTTTAATATATTATTTTAGTTAGAGGTGTCAAATAAAACATTTGAAAATAAATAATATATCTTCATCAATATATAAAGTATAACCAGTCTTTCATCCAAAGGTTTTTATTTAGAATGGGTGTCCAACGGAAGGCCTCTCTTGGTGTTTTAATGAAAGGAAATGACCAATGTGGCCCAGTGCTCATCTAAATACCCAAACTGTAGGTTATTTGACCTTTATCTCACTAGGTAGCCTAAGTGGAACCAACAGGACCCCGAAAAGCTTCTACCCCCAAGCCATAAGACTACTAAATAGTTTTTGCACTTTTGACTCATCGCATACTGCTACTGTTTATTATCTATCCTGTTGCCTAGTCACTTTATCCCTACCTATGTACATGTCTACCTCAATTACCTCGTACCCTGCACATCAACTTGGTAATGGTACCCCGTGTATATAAAGTCATCGTTACTCATTGTGCATTTATTCCATGAGTTATTATTATTTTTATTATTTCTCTTTTTCTCCCTCTGCATTGTTGGTAAGTAAGCATTTCACTGTTAGTCTACATTTGTTGTTTACAAAGCATGTGATGAATAACATTTTATTCAATATGACTTTTCTGGGCCTGCTACTCAGGCTAATATATGCATATTATTAGTTACATATTATTATTATTAGTAGATTTGGATAGAAAACACTCTGAAGTGTCTAAAACTGTTTGAATGATGTCTGTGAGTATAACAGAACTCATATGGCAGGCGAAAACCTGTGAAAAATCCAACCAGGAAGTGGGAAATCTGAGGTTTGTAGTTTTTCAAGTCATTGCCTTTTGAAATACAGTGTAAATGGGGTCATATTGCACTTCCTATGGCTTCCACTAGACGTCAACAGTCTTTAGAGCCTTGTTTCAGGCTTCTACTATGAAGGGGGAGCGAATAAGAGCTGTTTGACTAAGGGGTCTAGCAGAATGCCATGAGCTAAGTCTCGTGCGCAGCCGTGAGCGCGAGCTGCGTTCCTTTTCATTTCTAAAGACAAAGGAATTGTCCGGTTGAAACATAATTGAAGATTTATGATAAAAACATCCTAAAGATTGATTCTTTACATCGTTTGACATGTTTCTACGTACTGTAATATAACTTTTTTGACTTTTCGTCTGGACTTGCCCGCGCCTTGTGAATTTCGATTGGTGAACTAAACGCACTAACAAAAAGGAGGTATTTGGACATAAAGATTAACTTTATCGAACAAAACGACCATTTATTGTGGAACTGGGATTCCTGGGAGTGCATTCTGATGAAGATCATCAAAGGTAAGTGAATATTTATAACGCTATTTCGGACTTTTACTGACTCCACAACATGGTGGGTATCTGTATGGCTTGTTTTTGTGGCTTAGCGCTGTACTCAGATTATTGCATGGTGTGCTTTTTCCGTAAAGCTTTTTTGAAATCTGACACAGCGGTTACATTAAAACCTCTTAGCGCTAGGGGCCAGAATTTTTTTATTTAAAAAAAAAACGTTCCCAACATAAACGGACATTTTCTCTGGCCCAGATCGTAGAATATGCATATAATTTACAGATTAGGATAGAAAACACTCCAAAGTTTTCAAAACGGTCAAAATATTGTCTGTGAGAATAACAATAATTATTCTGTAGGCGAAAACCTGAGAAAATCTAACCCGGAAATGATATTTAAAAAAGAAAATCTGTGTTTCCTGGACCGTCTATCCTCTATTTAAAGGGGTATCAACCAGATTCATTTTCCAATGGCTTCCTCAGGCTGTGACCAGGCTTTAGACATAGTTTCAGGCTTTTATTTTGAAAAATGAGCGAGATGTTTCAAAAGAGGTCAGGTGTCCTCTGAATAGTTCCTGCGCGCGAGAGAGGGGCTCCCCATGTTCCTTTTCTCTCTTAAAGAATAGGTTATGGTACGGTTGAAATATTATCGATTATGTTTGTTAAAAACAACCTGAGGATTGATTATAAAAAAAATTTGACATGTTTCTACGACCATTACGGATACTTTTTGGAATTTGTCGAACGGAACAAGGCTTTGGTTTTCTCAACATAATGCGCAACCCAAATGGCGTTTTTTTGTGATAAAAGTAATATTTATCGAACAAAAATAACATTTGTTGTGTAACTGGGAGTCTCGTGAGTGGAAACATCCGAAGATTATCAAAGGTAAGCGATTCATTTTATTGCTTTTCTGACTTTCGTGACCAAGCTAACCAAGCTAATATAAGGCTAGCTGTTGTAGCATTGATTGATACACTCACAAAAGCTTGGATTTCTTTCGCTGTAAAGTATATTTTCAAAATCTGACACGATAGGTGGATTAACAACAAGCTAAGCTGTGTTTTGGTATATTTCACTTGTGATTGCATGATTATAAATATTTTTAGTAATATTTTTTAATCTGATACGTTTGGGAATTTTCATCTTCCTTTCAGGACCGGAACGAGGCTGTAGTTCTCTCAGCATAACGCGCAACCCAAATGGCGTTTTTTTGTGATAAAAGTAATATTTATCGAACAAAAATAACATTTGTTGTGTAACTGGGAGTCTCGTGAGTGGAAACATCCGAAGATTATCAAAGGTAAGCGATTAATTTTATTGCTTTTCTGACTTTCGTGACCATGCTAATTTGGGGCTAGCTGTTGTAGCATTGATTGCTACACTCACAAAAGCTTGGATTTCTTTCGCTGTAAAGTATATTTTCAGAATCTGACACGATAGGTGGATTAACAACAAGCTAAGCTGTGTTTTGGTATATTTCACTTGTGATTGCATTATTATAAATATTTTTTGTAATATTTATGCATTTGGCGCCCTGCAATTCTAGCGGTTGTTTAGGAAAGTGATCCCATAAAAGGGATCCGTAGCGCAGAGAAGTTAAGGAGAAGTATATCTTTAATTCTATGCATAACACTTATATCTTTTATCAAAGTTTATGATGAGAGTTTCTGTAAATTGATGTGGCTCTCTGCAAATTGGCCGGATGTTTTCGAGGCACAACATTACTGAACATAACGCGCCAATGTAAACTGAGATTTTTGGATATAAATATGAACTTTATCTAACAAAACATATATGTATTGTGTATCATGAAGTCCTATGAGTGCCATCTGATGAAGATCATCAAAGGTTAGTGGTTAATTTTATCTCTATTTCTGCTT
The DNA here is from genome assembly GCF_045679555.1 of Salvelinus alpinus. Lineage (NCBI taxonomy): Eukaryota > Metazoa > Chordata > Actinopteri > Salmoniformes > Salmonidae > Salvelinus > Salvelinus alpinus. The sequence continues at coordinate 19,992,013 of NC_092119.1, forward strand.
TTTGTGACTCCTCTCTTTGGCTGGAAAAATGGCTGTATGTTTTTCTGTGACTAGGCGCTGACCTAACATAATCGTTTGGTGTGCTTTTGCTGTAAAGCCTTTTTGAAATCGGACATGATGGCTAGATGAACAAGAAGTTAAGCTTTAATTTGGTATATTGCACTTGTGAATGTATGAAAGTTAAATATAAAAAATAAAAACATTGAATTTCGCGCTCTGCCATTTCAGTGGATGTTGTCGAGGGGTTCTTAGCCTTAAGAAGTTTTAAGATGAATGCACTAACTGTAAATGGCTCTGAATAAGAGTGTCTACTAAATTACTAAAATGTACATGTAAAAAATGTAACACATACTCTTTTAAAACAACAACCTGGTGTGTATGTGCCAGTGGGGAGATGGGGGCTGAACCAGCCAGCTGGGGGATGATTAGGTTACCATGATAGTGTGACACTTCAGGTTAGCAGCACCTGGCAGACTAATTTCGGAGTTAGCACCCTTTTAGCACCCTTACTCTTCCGACAATCTCCATGGAGTCTTTATTGACTACTACCCAGAGTCATTCAGGACCTCGGGTTGAACCTCAATCTCCTCCATTTGCCTGATGTCCAATACTGTCTGAACTGAGGTCTGAGGGCATGCTGTCCTGGGAATACAGACACAAAACTCACAACCAATGATCAAAATGCAAATTTTTCAAAACTCTAACACTTTTTCCAATTGATTGGATACAATACACATAAAGCTAAGATCATTTGTTCATTGAACTAAAATCACCTGTTCAAAATGACACAACATAACATCAAAGTATTACCATTTCAAAACGCAATTCACACATTACATCTGAAATGACTGTCTATTCATTTCATTGATCTAACTATCAATTGATACAACTGCTCAAAATGATAAGTAACTGTTGCATAGTTTTAATGCATAGTTTTATGGAAACTGACAAACAATATTCCATGTTTAGATCATGATATTGTCATGTTATTTTTGTTCAGGATAACAAGATCCATTGACATCAATTACCGTGGAACATGAACCAATTGGACTACATTATCTATGGATGTAATATTTCATCATGATTCTTTATCAGACACTGTTTCTATGGTCCCATGTTCCACTTTTCCAGACCATGTTTTCAGATTTGACATTACTGTACACTCACCGGCCACTTTATTAGGTACGCCTATCTAGTACTGGGTAGGACCCCCTTTTGCGATCAGAACAGCCTGAATTATTCATGGTGTTGTACGTTAAGAGATGTCATTCTGCACACCACTGTTTTAAACAGCTGTTATTTGAGCATCTGTGGCCTTTCTGTTAGCTTGAAGGAGTCTGGACATTCTCCTCTGACCTCTCTCATTAACAAGGTGTTTTGCCCACAGAACTGCCACTCACTGAATTTGTTTTGTTTATCGCACCATTCTCTGTAAACTCTGGAGACTGGAGTGCGTAAAAATCCCAGGAGGGCAGCTGTTTCTGGGATGCTGAAATAACCATGTGTGGCATCAACAATCATACCACGGTCAAAGTTGCTTAGATTACTCATCTTGCCTGTTCTAATATTTGGTCGAACAACACCTAAAGCTCTCTACTCTATATACTCTATATATTGAGTTGCAGGCAGCCACATGATTCGCTGTTCGAATATAACCTTCCTTGATGAGCTAAATCAGGTCTGTAGAGCTGATGGCATGACCTATGTCATTGTGTGGGATAATGTCAGGTTCCACCATGCTCAAATGGTGCAAGCATGGTTTCAGGCCCAACCACAATTTACCACCCTGTACTTACACCCATACTCTCCTTTCCTTAACCCGATTGACACATTTTTCTCCACTTGGAGGTGGAAGGTATATGATAGGCGCCCTCATGAACAAGCCGCCCTTCTCCAGGCCATGGATGACGCATGCAATGACATCACGGCAGACCAGTGTCAGGCCTGGATTCGCCTTGCCCGAAGATTCTTCCCAAGATGTTTGGCTAATGAAAACATCCATTGTGATGTGGATGAGAACCTATGGCCAAATCCACAAGACAGGGTTGATGGAAATATAGAAGTACAGTAATCAATCCTTTGTTTTGCTTTTTACAGTAAGCCAGGTGAGGAACACTGCAGTTGACGTTTTACTGTAGTTTTTTTCTTTTTTTGTAGCTAATTATTTTTGCTTTGATTCAAAGAAACCTATGTTGTGATTTTATTGTATTTCATCAATAAAATTCATATTTTGTTAAATGATTTCACTGTGGCTGTAGTATTCTCTCTTCTAGTCCTTTTACAGTGATGTATTTACGTGTAGTAGCATAACGAAACATGTATCACATATTTTGTACTACAATATTTAATGATTGTACGAACAACTACACAGTGAAACTATCGGTATCTTGTGTGTGGGTGATCTAAATGAATGTTCCTATGGTATTTCATGATAAATGAGATATTTGAACCAATGATTCTGCAAGTGCAAGGTTTCTTTAAAGATATGAATGCACAATGCAATGTTTTGAACATTGGACAGCCTGTGTTACAAGTGATGACCGTTTTGAGTTTTGTGTCCAGAATTTTGAAAAATGACCACAAGGTTCTGAAATTAGTGCCAAAGTGATTGTAAAAAACTGTAATAAATAATGAAATCAAGTTACAAGACAATTGCTGTTTTTCATGTTACATGAACCATGGTCGAGCTCATGTTGCATATTTCAGGCACGTAGAAGTGTATCTTACTGTGACAAAGCTGCATTAAGTGGACAACTAATTCCTTGATTGACAGATGGCTGTCACTTTAGATGAATGATATGTAACTCTCTATTCTGAGAGACAACGTCCTCTTGACAGTGCCCTGACCTATGACCGTTGACCTGACTCTTGTTCCACCACTGGTTCACAAGGGCCATTCTCCACAGGTGCAGGACAAAGAGCAAGACAAGGGAGATACTAAGTGGCCACAGATGTATTGTTCTCTCTCTAAACTACACCCTAAAGGAGGTGAAGAGGCAGACATGAAGCTCTTGAGACTGGGATGGTTTGTGCTGATGCCCTGTGAACTTCCCTTGGACATCAGTAGTACTGGGGAACAGAAGACTGGGCATGAAAGGGACTAGGGTACAGACTGGGGGACAGACTGGGGGACAGGCTGGGGGACAGGCTGGGGGACAGACTGGGGGACAGACTGGGGGACAGGCTGGGGGACAGACTGGGGGACAGGCTGGGGGACAGGCTGGGGGACAGACTGGGGGACAGACTGGGGGACAGGCTGGGGGACAGACTGGGGGACAGGCTGGGGGACAGGCTGGGGGACAGACTGGGGGACAGACTGGGGGACAGACTGGGGGACAGGCTGGGGGACAGAGAGATAAATGGAAGGGTGAGATAACCAACTCTCTCTACTCCATCAATCTATTGAAGATGATTATCAGTTGCATAGCTTACATCAGTGGAAAGTGCTGGTAACTTATAATTATAGAAAATCTAACTTTTTCTTAGTAATTAAATAAATCATTGATGTTATGGTGCATTATATTTGTCCTATTCAGATAATTACATTTTGACTTAGCTAAAAAGCAGTAATACAAAAAGGCTAAACGTAAAAATGTTGATTCAATTATTTCTAAGTGTTCTGAAACTAAGAGTGTGTACTAGCCCACACTTAGTTTTATAAATGCTATTATACGGATGGTAATTACATCGCAAATAAATAGCCACAATATTATTTTTGGACCAACCTTGAATTAAGTCAAATGGTGTTTACTGCTCCGCAACGTTGATCATTACTAAATAGAATTTGATCAGGGAGCACTGCACCAGTCAAAAGTGGACTGCATCCCCCACACAAAAACATGCAGAGGCGTGAGCATAATAAATAAATAATCACAATAATTTCATTCTTCCCAGGCGAGCCTGATGATTGTTCACTTCTTTCCTCTATGTGTATAATGATTAATAGCAGCTTAGCCCTGGAAGGAGGGCCCTCTTTCTCTTTACATGAGAACTGCTGGAGAATGAATTAATACGCTTTTTCTCCAGTCAGCCAGAGCAGCACAGTGCATGGTAGAGGAACAGCATGATTACAGTATGTTATCAAGAGAATTTGTTGTTTCATTTGAGCATATCCCCAGCATGCTGGAAGCAACATAACAACTCTGCTCTTGTTTACAGAATGCTTCATTATGTTGAGACAAGCTGGAGATTCCAAACACCTGCTAGTTGTTTTAGATCATCCAAATGAACAAAAACAGTACTAACGTGATTACAAGGCTGATGTGGAGTCAACTTTCTTTCTGCTGGAGTGAGGCAGGGCTCGGGGAGAAGAGGAGGCAGCAGCATGGACAGGGCATATTGACTCGCAGATTCTCAGAGGTCATCCAGACAGGTCAAGGGTTGCGACCTGTGGTCATTATTCACCCGCAGAGTACTTTGATGAGTAACATGACACTTTGTAGATAAGGGTTTGCAGATAATTGCTCCGAACGAAATACTGTGATTATGTTACTCCTTGTTGCCAGGGATTACATTGTGATAGAAACACTTTCGGTGTGGAAGTGAACAACTTGTATTAAGTAGTCCATATGCTTTTCAAATCAATCAAGAAATATGAATAATATGTCATGGGTTTAAAACCAGTGCCTGCACCTATCAGAAGGCTCATTGTGGTCACAGAATTGTGCAAACTGCTTGTAATGACGTTCCATGTTTTTAATTCATTTCATGGCGAGAGATCGTTGACACCGAGTAGGTAGAGTGCCTCATGGCTTGTTGACAAATTTAACAGTTTGGCATGAATAACAGTCACTTAGTCAGTAGGTCATTATAAACCTAAACTTGCAAGAACCAAATAAAACATTTTGATGGAAAAAATCATTTTTAGTTGAGTGTATTTTTCTTCCAGGCATAGTGAATGTACCTGGTTATTTGGTAATTGTGTTGGTGACAGGCATTTGACATATTTCTAATACAGGAGTAGGTGGCGCAGGTGTGGCAGCCAGTCAATGTAAAGAGAGTCTCAAAATCCCTTCTCGCCTGGAGATGGAGGTTTGCCAGCCAGCCCAGCAGCAGCAAGGTCTGTGCTTCATGCTGTGACAAGCAGCCAAGCCAGGGAGGTGGAAGGGCCCAAGCAGACACACAGGCCTTTTCTCAATTGGATTTTCTCAACTCTTGCGTCCTCTCTCCTCCGTCCTCTCTCCTCCGTCCTCTCTCCTCCGTCCTCTCTCGCCTCCTTTTGAAAAAGCTCAAAGGTAATTGAAGAGAGGGAATGTTGACGAAAATGTGAATGTATGAAATGAGACTCCACTCACACATCACACACTCACTCCACTCACACATCATCATGCAAATGACGGTTGCATGGGTGGATCCCAAGATAAATGTATGAAGTTATCAAAACAAATTAAGTTTGTTGTGCAAGACATCGAAAAAACAATAAGTAACATATCATTTTTAAATGTGTGCATGCTTTTCTACTCTGACAAAACAAAAGCTGATTCAAAGGGGAGGTGGCAAACTTCCACGAAGGACTCAGGTAGGATACACGGCTATCCTCGATGTAAGCTGGCTATTGAGGAGGGAGGGGACTCTTCTATTCGCCTACATATGAATTCACATCCCCTTGACCACTCAACAACGTATTGGTTTCCAGGTCATGAAGGAGAAAGGACGGCAGAAGAGAGGGTAGAGGAAACTGCTTGTCAACCTCCTTCTCTCCATCTGATTGGTGAAATTAATCAAGAAGGGGAACAGCGACATCATGCCTGGGCCCAGGGTTACCTCCATGGCAGGTGCTACGTCCCAAATGGCACCCTATTCCCTACATATGGGCCCTACATATGGGCCCTTGTCAAAAGTAGTGCACTATATAGGGAATAGGGTGCCATTTGGGATCAACACAGGGTGTTCTTCAGTGCCCATTCATTACTCACTGTTGGTGGTGGTGGAGACAGTTGAATATGGCCAAGGTTCCCTTGTGAGCTTTGACTGACAGGGTGAGTGTGGGACGGGTGAGAGGGGGTGGGGTTAGGTAAGGGGGTCAGTTTGTGATGTGAACTCCACTTAAGATCTGAATTGCCTTCTCCACTCCAATCAGCTTGGTGGAAGTTAAATGAAGTGCCTTTCATTTTCCTCCCCACACACTTCCTCCGTGTCTGCAAAGAGAGACTCCTGCGGGAGTCTGACAGCCGCACAATCACCTCTCCATTCACCACTGCTCCTATTTTAGCTTAACATAGAAAAGCATGCGTTGGTTTTAACACATGGTTATAGCAATTAGACGGACAGGAAATATTTGAAAGAGGCAAAGCTAGCGTCTTGGATTTAGCCTTACAGATGTTTCAGAATCAGATGAGGTTAGGGTAAAATGTGGGAAACATTTATTTGTTTTGTTTCCTGCTCTGTCGATCAAAACAGACTATAGAACTGGTGAATTAGACAAGAGTATGGTGTCATCTGGATTCTACCCCCACTTTGGGTTCTAATTCCGGGTTGTAACTCCACTCTGAATTCTAACTCTGGGTTGTAACTCCACTCTGAATTCTAACTCTGGGTTATAACTCCACTCTGAATTCTAACTCTGGGTTCTAACTCCACTTTGAATTCTAACTCTGGGTTCTAACTCCACTGTGAATTATAACTCTGGGTTCTAACTCCACTGTGAATTCTAACTCTGGGTTCTAACTCCACTGTGAATTATAACTCTGGGTTCTAACTCCACTGTGAATTATAACTCTGGGTTCTAACTCCACTGTGAATTCTAACTCTGGGTTCTAACTCCACTGTGAATTCTAACTCTGGGTTCTAACTCCACTGTGAATTCTAACTCTGGGTTCTAACTCCACTCTGGATTCTATTTCTGGGTTCTAACTATACTCTGGGTTCTAACTCTGGGTTCTAACTCCACTCTGGGTTCTAATTCTGGATTCTAACTATACTCTGGGTTCTAACTCCAGGTTCTAAATCCACTCTGGGTTCTAATTATGGGTTCTAACTCCACTCTGGGTTCTAATTCTGGGTTCTAACTCCACTCTGGGTTCTAATTCTGGGTTCTAACTATACTCTGGGTGCTAATTCTGGGGTCTAACTATACTCTGGGTTCTAACTCTGGGTTCTAAATCCACTCTGGGTTCTAACTCTGGGTTGTAACTATACTCTGGGTTCTAACTCTGGGTTCAACTCCACTCTGCGTTCTAATTCTTGGTTTTAACACTACTCTGGGTTCTAATTCTTGGTTTTAACACTACTCCTTTCGGTGAACATATTTCACATTGATGATGATTGTCATTTGTGAATAACAACTGACCCCCACTAATCACTCTATAACTGTGTATATCAATGATGTAGCAGCAACAAACTAGAGGCAGATAAACGTAATGTCACGTAATGTCTCTGAATAAAAATAACCAGAGAAAATGATTGCTTTGTGTGTGAGAGAGTTTGAGAGTTCTTCTCTGTTTCTTGCTGTGTTAGATTACAGAAATATCTTTCCCCATTAGAAGATATGGAGAGAAAAAACTAAGGGGGAAAATGTACCATTTAATTAAACAAATGTTCCCTTATTCATTCACATTGTACAAAAACATGCAAATACATTGACAGTCACAATAGAAAACTTGTACAATAAGAGTATAAGAACATGAGGTTCCTAGCCTGGGTGAAGTATTTGTTTAAAAGAATAGAGGAATGGAGAAAAAAAACTGATGCAGCAATTAGGAGCCTATTGCTGCAGCAGTGGAGACATGACAGGAGTGGATGACTGTGGCTTTCACCCTCACACCCCCTTGTCTCCTACATGAGTCCCTTAACAATTCCTGTCAGGAACACTCTTTGAGAAGTGCTTGCACTAGACAATGGCTCTTCACCCTTATTTTGTGCTCTAAGTAATACTGCAGAATGCTGGAAGGAGCTGAAAACAGGCCGTAATGTGAGAAAGACGGGCAGTCATTGTGGAAAGTGTGAAAACCAGAAGGACCCTTGTGAGAGGCTCGCCTGAAAGTGCTATGAAGACCTTTAGTCCTTTGCTCTCCCTGAATCCCCAATTAGACAAACATTAACATCAATTAAGCCTTTATACGACACAGGTTCCATATAATTACCTTAATGGGTTGACGCTTTCTTTAGCAGCAATTTCTTAAACAAACTTGAGCCTTTGTGTGACGGGCTAAGAAAATGTTCAGCAGGGAGTATTTGCTTTTGTCAGGCTTTCTAAAGAGCTAGCTGAATTGTTCTATTTAACAACAAACACCTTCAGAGAGGACCCTCGAGCAGCTCCAGTTCCCACCACATCACACTGCACTCTTCCAAGCTGATTATCCCCACAAGACAAATAAAATCTGACCAGCCCAGGGAGTGAAGACACATGCAGTGAGGGCTAGGATACAAAAGGCCTCAGTGAGTCTGGCAGAGGCTATGCATCAAGGCAGACGTGGCCCAGAGAGAGAGATGGAGAGATGGAGAGAGACAGAGAGAGAGAGGGAGCGAGAGAGCGTCTCCTCCGATTGAATTAGCTCTCTATTTAATGTCTAAAAAGAGCCAGATCCGCTGCCTGTCCAAGAAACAAAAGGGGGAGAATTAGAAAAACAGGATCTGGGTTATAAACAAGGCAAATCCTCCGCTGGTCAATTGAAAGGAGCCACCACTAATTAAACAAGGACCGGCTGCTTCCATTCCTCTCCTCCTGCTCATGTCCTGACACCTCTCTCCTCTGGCATCTGCACCAAGGCCTTTTTCCTTTGATATAGACAGCAAAGCACAGCCACAGGGCTCCAACATACAAACCACTGAGACTGGTTGTTGTCTACACATGAAACATGAAATATATTTAAGATCATTGTTACGCATTTTAGGTTTACGTCCAGTATGGTTATGTCAAGACAAATCAGATCAGATTGTGCATTGAGCAAACATGATTAGACTTCCTACATTTCTCTTGAGGAAGATATCACTTCAACTTCAACATTTTTTAACCATGAACAATACATTGATTTTGGACTGTGTATGGATAGTGTGTAGTTGATCGTGTAAAGATTCTAATTAGGAAGGAAAGACCTTCCTACCATAGAAACTAGAGTAACATAAACTCTTTAGTCGTAGCCTTCTTTTGTTCAAAGCTTATTTTCATGCCCCATAAAAGTGAGTACCCCTAGTATTTAAAATGGGTCTTGTAAAATCAAAGTGGACCTAAAATTGCTTTGTGGGCCATCAGAACAAAATGATAACTGACCAGAGACATAATTAACTCTAGGGGGCAGTAGCTCTTCAGGACCATGCAGACTGCTATAGGCTCAGCTGTGGTCAGACTACTACACCACAACCAGAGCTGTACACACCTAGGATCTTAATTTGCTACAGCAGGAAAATAATCCTGCAGCAACAGGAAATGTGAATTATTATATTATAATTAATGGAAATGTTTTTGTAGGGGTTGATACATTTTTTTGTTATAACAAATCAAGTCTGAAATTTCAAGTGGGAATTACACATTTTAGTTGCCTTTTCAAACCTCAAATACACTACAAGTTTGCATATAGAAAATTCTCAGCAACAAAAGAGTGGCTCGTTGGCTTGTCAGTTGGCTTGTCAGTTGCTCTAATGAAGTGTTTGTGTGCTCAGGGCAACAGGTGCCTGGCTGTGCAATTTGAAATAGGCATGGGAAGATAGATAGAGAGAGCGATAGATGGCTTCTACCTGCAAAACCATATGTTTTATCATATAGTTTAATATGAGTTTAGCATCAAATGTGAAATATATCAAACAAGAGAGTGGAGACAGATCCATGAATGTTGGGGTCAGAGGGTTAAAATTAGGCCAGTACTGTAGATTTGTCTTATATCATCACAAATGATGTTGTGTGCAACGGTTACATAATGCTCCTAACAATGATGATGCTTCAATTACTAGAACACAAACCTTAAGATCTTAAATGAAAATGAATTATATTCTAAATATTCTGAGATTACATTATTTATACTTTCATGATTTCACTGTGAATTCTAAAATACAAATTCCTAGGTCAAACAAGAAGCAACATTTCTGAGATGAATATCTTAAAAGCAGATATGTTCAGAATTGCCATTCTGGATTTTGATTACAACTCCAGAATCCCAGAGAGGGAGCTGCATGGGAGGCTGGGCCTAATCTTCAGAGTGAATGGCTTGTGTCTTTATTTTCACTTCTGTGTGGTCATGTTGTCAGCTTTAGCCTGCATGGACTGATAAAATAAAAGCCTATTCTAAAAGCACTCTTGGGCAAAACAAATATCTAGCGCATAAAATTACTTCCTTGTGGCAAGTGATTCATGAAATCCCCTTTAGTCTTACACGGGTCTCAGTCCTCAGGGTGAACAACCATGTATAGCTAAGAATACACTATATGGGAGGGTGGGGGGGGGGTGGTAGGTAGGTAGGTAGGTAGGTAGGTAGGTAGGTAGGTAGGTAGGAGGGTAGGTGGGTGGGTGGGTGGGTGGGTGAGTGGGTAGGTAGATAAGTAGGTGGGTGGGTGGGTGGGTGGCTGGTTGACAGTGGTTTAACCTCTTTGGGCTGCAGGCGCAGGATTGAGTAGCCTGGATAAAAGGTACCCATTTCAAACGGCCTCGTACTCAATTCTTGCTCGTACAATATGCATATTATTATTACTATTGGATAGAAAACACTCTCTAGTTTCTAAAACCGTTTGAATTATATCTGTGAGTAAAACAGAACTCATTTTGCTTCCTGACAGGAAGTGGAAAATCTGAAATCGATGCTCTGTTCTAGGGCCTGCCTATAAATGTGCTTGATATTTATTAGTATACATGCACTTCATACGCCTTCCACTAGATGTCAACAGGCAGTGAGAGAAGAAATGGAGTGTATAACATGATCTGAGGTCGAATAAAAACTCTTGGCATGACGTGACCCCAATTTCCTGTTTTCTGGAACGCGCGAGAAGGGACCTGGTATTGCCTTCTGTAAAGCTGCCGTTATAGACGACTAATATCTCCGGCTTTGATTTTATTTGATAAATGTGACAATATCATCGTAAAGTATGTTTTTTCAATATAGTTTTATTCGATTATTGAAATTTTTTCGGGACGTTAGGCGTGTTGCTTTGTCTGCGTTTGTTCAGGAAGGAGAGCTTCGCGCCACTTTGCTAGCTTTCCGTGCTAATTGACTGGAGAAGAGGACATTCTAAAACCAAACAACGATTGTTCCCGACAAAGGACCCCTTGTACAACATTCTGATGGAAGATCATCAAAAGTAGGACCCATTTTATGATGCTATTTCATATATCTGTCGAACATGTGAACTAGTAGTTTGCGCCCCGATTTTGGGCACGCTCTCGCCATAACGTAAACTGCATGTCGTAATGAAGTTATTTTTAGAATTCTAACACGGCGATTGCATTAAGAACTAGTGTATCTATCATTTCCTATACAACATGTATTTTTTAGTAATGTTTATGAATAGTTATTTGGTCAGAATATGTGAGTGTCAGAAAAATATCCGGACGTTGTGGGAAAAAGTTAGCACAATGTATAACCACTGATTTCAGCTCTAAATATGCACATTTTCGAACAAAACATAAGTGTATGTATAACCTGATGTTATAGGACTGTCATCTGATGAAGCTTATCAAGGTTAGTCAAAAATTATATATCTTTTGCTGGTTTGTTACGATCGCTAACTTTTGCTGCTGGTAAATGGCTTGTGTTTCTGGCTATTGTGGTAAGCTAATATAATGCTATATTGTGTTTCGCTATAAAACACTTAAGAAATCGGAAATATTGGCTGGAATCACAAGATGCTTGTCTTTCATTTGCTGTACACCATGTATTTTTCAGAAATGTTTTATGATGAGTATTTAGGTATTTCACGTTGGTGTCTGTAATTACTCTGGCTGCTTCGGTGCTATTTCTGACGGTAGCTGTGATGGCAGCTGCAATGTAAAACTGATTTATACCTCAAATATGCACATTTTTCGAACAAAACATAGATTTATTGTATAACATGTTATAAGACTGTCATCTGATGAAGTTGTTTCTTGGTTAGTTTGGTTGGTTCTTGGTTAGTTAGGTTGGTTTTGTGCATGCTACCTGTGCTGTGAAAATTGTCTGTCCTTTTTTGTATTTGGTGGTGAGCTAACATAAATATACGTGGTGTTTTCGCTGTAAAACATTTTAAAAATCGGACATGTTGGCTGGATTCACAAGATGTTTATCTTTCATTTGCTGTATTGGACTTGTTAATGTGTGAAAGTTAAATATTTCTAAAAAATATATTTTGAATTTCGCGCCCTGCACTTGAGCTGGCTGTTGTCATAAGTGTACCGACCTCGGGCTTGCAGCCCAAAGAAAGAGCTGGTCTGGGGTGTAACTAAAATGAAATAACCCCAGGTGTGTTCGGATTCCCTACTCAAATACCCTTAACATAACCTGACCCGCTATCAGAAAAAAAAATGCAAACAGCAAAATGTATTGTTTGAGGAAATGTAATAAGTACACCTGTCTCAATAAATAAACATATTCATAAGGTATTTAATTGCAGGTAAACATAAACCAATCAGTATGGCACCAAGTAAATTAATAAACTTAATGCTGCAATACAGTGCATTCGGAAAGTAAAATGGATTAAATAAAAAAAAATCCTCATCAATCTACACACAATAATGACAAAGCAAATGTATTAAAACAAAAACAGAAATACCTTATTTAAATAAGTATTCCTTGATCATCCTTAAGATGTATCTACAACTTGATTGGAGTCCACCTGTGGTAAATTCTATTGATTGGACATGATTTGGAAAGGCACACACCTATCTATATAAGGTCCCACAGTTGACAGTGCATGTCAGAGCAAAAACCAAGCCATGAGGTCGAAGGAATTGTCCGTAGAGCTCCAAGACAGGATTGTGTCGAGGCACGGATCTGGGGTAGGGTACCAAAAAATGTCTGCATAATTGAAAGTCTCCAAGAACACGGTGGCCTCCATCATTCTTAAATGGAAGAAGTTCGGAGCCACCAAGAATCTTCCTAGAGCTGGCCGCCCGGCCAAACTGAGCAATCAGGGGAGAAGGGCCTTGGTCAGGAAAATGACCAAGAACCCGATGCTCACTTTGACAGAGCTCTGGAGTCCCTCTGTGGAGATGGGAGAACCTTCAAGAAGGACAACCATCTCTGCAGCATTTCACCAATTTGGCCTTTATGGTAGAGTGGCCAGACGGAAGCCACTCCTCAGTAAAAGGCACATGACAGTCCGCTTGGAGTTTGCCAAAAGGCACCTAATGGACTCTCAGACTATGAGAAACAAGATTCTCTGGTTTGATGAAACCAAGATTGAAAGATGAACGAAGCAAAGTACAGAGATACAGTATCCTTGATGAAAAAAGCTCTGGAGCAGGTTAGAACCTCAGACTGAGACGAAGATTCACCTTCTAACAGACCAACAACCCTAAGCACACAGCCAAGACAATGCAGGAGTGGTTTCGGGACAAGTCTCTGAATGTCCTTGAGTGGCCCAGCCAGAGCCTGGATTTGAAGTTGATCGAACATCTCTGGAGAGACATGAAAATAGCTGTGCAGCAAGGCTTGCCATCCAACCTGACAGAGCTTGAGAGGATCTGCAGAGAAGAATGGTAGAAACTCCCCAAATACAGGTGTGCCAAGCTTGTAGCTTCATACCCAAGAAGACTCAAGGCTGTAATCGCTGCCAAAGGTGCTTCAACAAAGTACTGAGTAAAGGGTCTGAATACTTATGTAAATGTGATATTTCATTATGGGGTATTGTGTGTAGATTGTTGAGAATATATATTTTTTTTTATCAATTTAAGAAAAAAACTGTAACCTAACAAAATGTGGAAAAAGTCAATGGGTCTGAATACTTTCCGAAGGCACTGTAACTTTTTTTAACCCAATACAATTCACATATTAACAAGATAGCGCCGATAGAGATGGCAGCTTCGCTTAAACTCCTTAAGAAACTGCAGTATTCTTTTTGTATGCATTATTTCTTTCATCGTTAGCCCAGAAAACCTTAAGTGTTATTACATACAGCCGGGAAATACTATTGGATATCAGAGAGACGTCAACTTACCAGCACAACCAGCACTACGACCAGGAATATTACTTTCCCAAAGCGGATCCTTTGTCTGCACCTACCAAGGCATTTGAACTGATTCCAGAGGCCGACCCAAAACAACGGCGTCGGAGGAGAGGGTGCCGGAGCTGTCTTTTAGAAAGGCTTCGGATGCGCGCACACCATCCAACGCTTCCAAGTATAATACTCGCTAATGTCCATTCCCTAGTTAACAAAGTCGACGAAACTAGGGCAAGAGTTGCTTTCCAAAGAGATATCCGGGACTACATACTCTGTTTCACGGGAGACATGGCAAGCTGGGGACATGCTGTCAGTTGTCAGAGTCCGTACAGCCAACGGGATTTTCAGACAGGAACAAACATCTCTCTGGTAAGAAGAAGGGTGGGGGATTTCATGATTAACGACTCATGGTGTAATTGTAACAACATACAAGAATTGAAGTCCTTTTGTTCACCTGTCCTAGAATTCCTCACAATCAAATGCCGACGTATTATCTCCCAAGAGAACTCTCCTCGGTTATCGTCACAGCCCTGTATATCCCCCCACAAGTGGATACCAAGATGGCCATCAAGGAACTTCACTGGACTTTATGCAAACTGGAAACCATATATCCTGAGGCTGCATTTATTGTAGCTGGGGATTTTAACAAAGCTGATCTGAGAACAAGGCTACCTAAATCAGCATATCGATTGCAGTACACAAGCGAGTAACACACTTGACCACTGCTACTCTAACTTCCGCGATGCATACAAGGCCCTCTCCCGACCTCGTTTTGGCAACTCTGACCATGACTCCATCTTGTTGCTCCCCTCCTATAGGCAGAAACTAAAACAGGAAGCGCCCATGCTTAGGTCTCTCCAACGCTGGTTTGACCAATCGGACTCCACGCTTCAAGATTGCTTCGATCATGTGGACTAGGATATGTTCCGGGTAGCCTCAGACAATAATATTGACGTATATGCTGACTTGGTGAGCGAGTTTATAAGGAAGTGTATAGGAGATACTAAAACCTTCCCTAACCAGAAACCGTGGATTTATGGCAGCATTCGCGCAAAACTGAAAGCACGTACCTTCGCATTTAATCATGTCAAGGTGACTGGAAATCATCATTTGGAAACCGAATACAAACAGTGTAGTTATTCCCTCCGTAAGGCAATCAAACAGGCAAAGCGTCATTATAGAGACAAAGTGGAGTCACAGTTCAATGGCTCAAACACGAGACGTACAGTATGTCAAATCAAAATCAAATCAAATTGTATTATTCACATGCGCTGAACAGGTGTAGACCTTACAGTGAAATCCTTACTTACAAGCTCCTGACCAACAATGCAGTTAAAAAAAATATGCATAAGAATTTGAAATAAAAATAACAAGTAATGTAAGAGCAGCAGTAAAAAAACAATAGCGAGACTATATACAGGGGGGTACTGGTACAGAGTCAATGTGCGGGGGCACCGGTTAGTTGAGGTAATATGCAGATGTAGGTAGAGTTATTAAAGTCACGATGCATAGATGGTAACAACAGAGAGTAGCAGTGGTGTGGAGAGGGGAGCGAGGGGGTGCAATGCAAATAGTCTGGGTAGCCATTTGACTAGATGTTCAGGAGTCTTATGGCTTGGGAGTAGAAGCTGTTGAGAAGCCTCTTTGACCTAGACTTGGCGCTCCGGTACCGCTTTCCGTGTGGTAGCAGAGAGAACAGTCTATGACTAGGGTGGCTGGAGTCTTTTACAATTTTTAGGGCCTTCCTCTGACACCGCCTGGTATAGAGGTCCTGGATGGTAGGAAGCTTGGCCCCAGTGATGTACTACCCTCTGTAGTGCCTTGCGGTCGGAGGCCGAGCTGTTGCCATACCATGCAGTGATACAACCAGTCAGGATGCTCTCGATGGTACAGCTGTAGAACCTTTTGAGGATCTGAGGACCCATGCCAAATCTTTTCAGTCTCCTGAGGGGGAATAGGTTTTGTCGTGCCCACTTCACGACTGCCATGGTGTGTTTGGACCATGATAGTTTGTTGGTGATGTGGACACCGAGGAACTTGAAGATCTCAACCTGCTCCACTGCAGCCCCGTCGATGAGAACGGTGACGTGCTCGGTCCTCTTTTTCCTGTAGTCCACAATCATCTCCTTTGTCTTGATCATGTTGAGGGAGAGGTTGTTGTCCTGGCACCACACGTCCAGGTCTCTGACCTCCTCCCTATAGGCTGTCTCCAGTGATCACTGTTGTGTCATCGGCAAGTTTAATGATGGTGTTGGAGTCGTGCCTGGCCGTGCTGTCATGAGTGAACAGGGAGTAGAGGAGGAGGCTGAGCACGCACCCCTGAGGAGCCCCTGTGTTGAGGATCACCGTGGCGGTTGTGTTGTTGCCTACCCTCACCACATGCTTAACTTCTTCGGGGTAGGGGCAGCATTTTCACTTTTGGATAAATAGCGTGCCCAATTTCAACTTCCTTCTACTCATCCCCAGAATATAAGATATGCATATTATTAGTAGATTTGGATAGAAAACACTCTGAAGTTTCTAAAACAGTTTGAAACATGTCTGTGAGCATAACAGAACTCATGTAGCAGGTAAAACCCAGAGTACAAACCATTCGGAATCTTTATATTTTTGAGGTCACTGTCTTTTCAATGTGATTTCATTGGGACACCAGATTTCTAAGGGACTTGTTTGCAGTTCCTACCGCTTCCACTGGATGTCACCAGTCTTTGGAAATTGGTTGAGGTTATTCCTTTGTGTAATGAAGAAGTACGGCCATCGTAAAGGAGGGTCACTTGAAGTAAATTGTTTGAGAGAGGCACATTACCAAAATTTGATATATTTTGTAGTGACGTTGCGCAAGTTGGAAGCTGTGTTTTTCTGGATGAAACGCGCCAAATAAATTGACATTTTGGATATATATCGACGGAATTAATCGAACAAAAGGACCATTTGTGATGTTTATGGGACATATTGGAGTGCCAACAAAAGAATTTCGTCAAAGGTAAGGCATGAATTATATTTTTATTTCTGCGTTTTGTGTCGTGCCTGCAGTGTTGAAATATGCTACTCTCTTTGTTTACTGTTGTGCTATCATCAGATAATAGCATCTTATGCTTTCGCCGAAAAGCCTTTTTGAAATCTGACATGTTGGCTGGATTCACAACGAGTGTAGCTTTAATTTGGTATCTTACATGTGTGATGTAATGAAAGTTTGATTTTTATATCATTTTATTTGAATATGGCGCTCTGTATTGTCCCTGGCTATTGGCCAGGTGGGACTATTGCGTCCCACCTACCCCAGAGAGGTTAAAACATGTTGGTATTACAGACTCGAACAGGGAGAGGTTGAAAATGTCAGTGAAGACACTTGCTAGTTGGTCAGCGCATGCTCGCAGTACACGTCCTGGTAATCTGTCTGGCCCTGCAGCCTTTTGAATGTTGACCTGTCTAAAGGTCTTACTCACATTGGCTGCGGAGAGCGTGATCACACAGTCTTCCGGTACAGCTGGTGCTCTCATGCATGTTTCAGTGTTATTTGCCTCGAAGCGAGCATAGATGTAGTTTAGCCACTATGAAGGGGAGATGAAGACAATGAGTTGACCAAATGTAGCTACCTAGCTAGCTAGCTACTTCTGGTGATTAGCTAACAATAGTCATTCACACACCAAAAAACTAGCAGCTAACATAATAGGAACTATTACAGATTGATGGTCCTTGAAATTAGTATTAGTGCTTGAAATAGTATGTGAAAGTCCTTGAATTTGTCTTGCTACTGTCTGCACAAACCCTGAAAGGGGAATGAGGTTGGCTGAATCAACCTACTGTTGATGCTCCAGCAAAAACCTTTCTGCCATGATACATTTCATAACTTAACCATTTGTATTAGTTAGTTAGTCAAACATGTTTTAAGCGTGCAAAATCATGAATCAGGTCAAGATGTTGTTTAAACTTTCACTTCCTCTCTATGTGTGTCTGTGCACACAATCACTGACAAAAAAGACAGTTGTGCATTCTCCTTACCAGAGTTTTGTTAGCCTGTGATGCACTTCACTTTATTGCTAGCTAGTGCTATTATTGTCATACCAGTGGCATAACTGTTAACTGTCATTGTAAGATAATATCAACAGAATGGTTTTTACAATATGTTGCCATTCCATGGCTCATTTTTGATTTTTGCTTTTTTTCACAGATCAACATGATGTTGGTGAGCATTTACACAAGGTATGTCATGTAACAGTTGGGATTTTGCATAGCTGACTGACCTTCATGTCTTAAAGTAATGATGGACTGTCATTTCTCTTTGCTTATTTGAACTGTTCTTGCCATAATATGGACTTGGTCTTTTATCAAATAGGGCTATCTTCTGTATACCAACCCTACCTTGTCACAGCACAACTGATTGGCTCAAACACATTAAGAAGGAAAGAAATTCCACAAATGAACTTTTAACAAGGCACACCTGTTAATTGAAATGCATTCCAGGTGACTACCTCATGAAGCTGGTTGAGAGAATGCCAAGAGTGTGCAAAGCTGTCATCAAGGCAAAGGGTGGCTACTTTGAAGAATCTCAAATATAAAATATATTTTGATTTGTTAAACACTTTTTTGGTTACTACATGATTCCATGTGTGTTATTTCATAGTTTTGATGTCTTCACTATTATTTTGCAATGTAGAAAATAGTAAAAATAAAGAAAAACCCTTGAATGAGTAGGTGTGTCCAAACTTTTGACTGGTACTGTATGTGTATTTATGACGGTGTTATTGATTGTGTGTGACTGTTTGTGTGTCCAAGTGCTGCGGTCGCTGTGCCAGGCCTCGGCCAACCCCCTGTGGAGCAGCAGCTCTATGTGAGCCAGGCTCTGCTGCTGTGTGAGACTACTGAGTGATGCAGAGCAACAGGAGCTACGCTCAGGTACACCCCCAACACTATGCAACAGAACTGTCACACGATCAGAGCTCTTCACACTACTTTCTGACCTGTCTGCCTCCGGTATTCATTTGAGAAATGTAAAACATTTTTCCTATGGAAAACAACAATGAGTGTTTTGTTATGGGAAGTGTCCATGTAGTCCTGCCTTGTTGAAGTCCGTTTTCTTCTGTTTGGTGTCTAATAATCACAACCCTCATGTCCTTTCCCCTGTCAACTGAGCCAAGCTTAAATTGGAGGTACAGTACAGTATAGCACCTTAAACGAAGGTTTAGGGTGCATGTCAATAGTCTGAAGTGGCTCACTCTCACTATATTATGTTCTCTGCTCCTACTGATCTAAATGAATCGGTGAAAACAAATAATGCTTTCACCTATCTGCTGTTGAATGTACAAATGAAAGAAAGGAGATAGAGGAAGCCAATGTAGACTATTGAGGTGTACCCCTACAGTAGGCTATGACTGCCTTGTTATGAGTCCTGTGTTAGGACGCAGGGAAGGGTGTGTGTTCTGTGTTTCTTTCCCTCAGGATGAGGAGACCAAGGAGCTGCTCTCACTGATGACTCCACTGTCTGGTGAAGAAACGGAGCAGCTTGATGACAGATTGGATCTTCCTCAAGAGGTCAAAGGGCAGACTGTACGCTCTCAGGCAGTACCATCCCAGGCTGCTTCAGTGGCCCAGAAATCAGGAGTTTTATATTTAATTCAAATCATTACAACTTAATCTTCCCATGGGCAGTTAAGAAGGAAAACAATAAATGAGTTACCTCTGGTTCGTTCAGCCATTCCTATGAGGGAAAGAATAGGGTTTTGGGATAAACGCTGAAAATAAGGTCTGCTATTAACACAGGCTTAGGAGATCTTATACGTTTTGTTCTGTGAGATAACATCAGTCAGTAAACATGACCATTATGAATTATGAAGTATTTATGTGCTTTTAATCATTACATAAATGCTTCAAAAATCACAAAAAGTGATGTTGAAGATGATGAAGATTATCTCATAGAACAAAATGTATAAGATCTCCTAAGCCTGTGTTTACCACAGACCTTACTGTCGGCGTTTATCCAAAAACCCTCCAAAAACGCCATTAATTTCACTAAGATTTGTCCAACGAACCAAGGCGGAGTTAGTGCCTACAAAAAAGACGCCATTTCTATTTCTCTTTATAGTAGTGTTGTATTAACTAGGCTCTATGTCCCTGTCCTGTGTGTGTATGAACCAGTGATGATTCACTCACCCCCTAGTGACCAGGAGATGAGCAAATCCGCCCCGCCACACTACCTACGAGACTGTTTGGCAGGTAAGATACATTATATCGGTCTCTATGGGTGGGAGATGGACATTTAAGCTTATCCAAGCTATTTTTATTTTACTGACTTGTTGAATGATTGATCCATTCATCCTTCCATCCCTCCATCTTTCCCCAGCCTTCCTCTCCTCTGAGGACCCTGTGAGGGTGGAGTTCAGTCAGAGAGCTGTTGAGGGACTGGTTAGGAAGAACCCTTCTACAGCCAGTGAGGTGAGAGATCACACATGGTTTTTAAATGTTAAGCATTTGTCACCATTGCAGTTCATTTCAAAAGCAAAAGGGAGTATGTTCCATCATCTATAGTATGTTAATTTACATTAGTGCAAATTGTCCGTCGATTATTCTTGTCATTTCCCAACCCTTTTGGCTGTGGGAAAGTTTATTTCCCCTCAGGCATACACATTTGTTCTTTGTTATTATGAAAGTTATTTGTGTGGAATGTACTTTTCCCCACTCATTCACCGCATCTCTTTACATTGCTTATGCATATTCGGTGGCCTGATTGCGTCCAGACTACACTATTGGAAAAAAGGTGCTATGTTTTGTTAGATAAAATCCTTTTTCATATCCTAAAAAGGTTCATATAGCATGCATGATCGATTTTGTATTTCCACTCAATTTGCAGAAGAAGGAATCTGTGAGAATCGCAACCTAAACGTTGTTTCAACAAGTCAAATCACGTTTGTATCTATTCCTCAGAGATCCTAGAAGGTAACAACACTTCACTATTTCATTAGGGGTGTAGTATATCCTATAGGACACCATATTTGGTCAGAGAGTGACGCCTTCATGGAACGCTGATGACGCGGGCGGCCATCACTTGAACGACTGTATCTTTGTCAAATAAGCACCAATCGGGGTCAAACAAAGCTAGCTAGATAGCCAATGAGCTGGGCTTTACGGGAGTCCCATACTGGGCTTTACATACTCTTTACGGGAGTACGGGACCATGTATATGTCGTAAAATGTAGCTACTAACCTTGTACGACAGCATGCCTTTTCATTTTGGACAATAATTATAAGGATATTCAGAGTTATGAAGTTATGAAAACTGCTTGTTTTGCAAATGTTGAATTTATAATATAGCTACTAATACTTGGAAAGCTAAATCAAAGTCCAAGTATACAGATTTGACAATATTCTTGCATAAAAATGGAATATGAATGCGAATGTCTCCTTCACGATTTGTCCAAATGTACCTGGGGACTTCACACTAAAAGTCTTGTTGTTCACTCATACTTCAAGTTATCCATCTGAAACTTTGCACATACACTGCTGGACACTATCGGAATTACAACCAGAGTGATGGCTAGAATTATGACCTTTCTCTTGCATTTCAAAGATGGTGGTAGAAAAAGATCGGTTTGTTTTATCTTTGTATTTTCTTCTACCAGATCTATTGTATTATATTCTCCTACATTCAATTCACATTTCCACAAACTTCAAAGTGTTTCCTTTCAAATGGTACCAAGAATATGCATATCCTTGCTTCAGGGACTGAGCTACAGGTAGTTAGATTTGGGTATGTCATTTAGGCAAAAATTGAAAAAAAAAAGACTTTTAAAAGACTAAGAATAGGATGCAATGTCCAACCCAAAATATAAGCTTGTTTTACTCCATTGTTTCTAAACAATATAATTGTACAAACACATTCTCAGTTGGTTGCATAAATAATTATGATGACTAAATGTTACATGAAATATACATTTTAAATATAAAAAACGGAATGGAAACCCCTTTGTTAATATGTATTGGCAATAATTCACTTAATGGTGAGGCATAAAAATTAAAACTGTCACGCTGGATGTTTGAAATATGAGTAGGTGATTTGAGTCATGCTTCTTCAGTGGATAAAGACAATTAGCATTTGAATGTTGTAAATACTGGAGTGATGTATGATTGTTAATAAAATTGTTCATCAAATTTTCTTTGATACTTCGTCCATGTGTATGCAAGTACGTTGAAATTACATTGTTTTCAAGTCGTTTTCAACCAAAACCGAGCGTAGATTGGATGTCTGGTATAGTCATCTTCAATGTTTTTTCAACCACATTTTGCTAGGTGGGCTTTGTGTGTGTGTGTGGCTTCTGGAGGGGGAGTTTCAATGCAGGCGAAAGTGGTCATATTCAGTGAAGTGGTGGGAAGCGGAGGGCAAACTTTGCTGGTTAGCCAGATTTAGTTTCTTCACGAGACTCAGAGGAAATCCTAGAATGTCCTGGTATCTAGAGTCGCTACCTGGTCTCGTCACTCGATCATCAACTCTTTTTAGCAATTTATACAATTCATACACTATACACAACAGATATTTACACTGAACAAAAATATAAGCGCAACATGTCAAGTGTTGGTCCCATTTTTCATGAACTGAAATAAAAGATTCCAGAAATTTTCCATACGCACAAAAAGCTTATTTCTCTCAAATGTTGTCCACAAATGTGTTTACATCCCTGTTACTGAGCATTTCTCCTTTGCCAAATTAATCCATCCACCTGACAGGGGTGGCATATCAAGAAGCTGATTAAACAGCATTATCATTACACAGGTGCACCTTGTGCTAGGGACAATAAAAGGCCACTCTAAAATGTGCAGTTTTGTCACACAACACAATGTCACAGATCTCAAGTTTTGACGGAGCGTGCAATTGGCATGCTGACTGCAGGAATGTCCACCTGTCACGTTCCTGACCTGTTTTCCTTGTTTTTGTATGTGTTTAGTTGGTCAGGGCGTGAGTTGGGGTGGGCATTCTATGTTATGTGTTTCTATGTTTAGGTTCATTGTCTATTGGCCTGATATGGTTCTCAATCAGGGACAGGTGTTTTACGTTTCCTCTGATTGAGAACCATATTAAGGTAGGCTGTTCTCACTGTTTGTTTGTGGGTGATTGTTCCTGTGTCTGTGTCTGTCGCACCACACGGGACTGTTTCGTTTTAGTTCGTTTGGTTAGTCTGTTCCTGTTCGTGCGTTCTTCGTGTTATATTGTAAGTTCACATGTTCAGGTCTGTCTACGTCGTTTTGTTGTTTTGTAATTTTCCAAGTGTTTTTCGTGTTCGTCTTTGCTTTAATAAATCTTCATTATGTCTTCATACAACGCTGCGTTTTGGTCCGATCCCTACTCCTCCTCTTCAGACGAAGAGGAGGAGAGCAACCGTTACAGAATCACCCACCCACAAGGGACCAAGCGGCGTGGGAGAAAGCAGCAGCAGCGATCGCAGGATTCATGGACATGGGAGGAAATATTGGACGGTAAAGGTCCATGGGCACAACCTGGAGAATATCGCCGCCCTCGTGAAGAGCTGGAGGCAGCTAAAGCCGAGAGGCGGCGGTATGAGGAGGCAGCACGGAAGCAGGAGAAGGATCTGGGCTATACAACCCGGGAGGAGATCGACAGGTGGGCGATCGACCCAAGGAGAGTGCCGGAGCCCGCCTGGGATTCTCTGGCTCAGTGTGAGGATGGATACCGGCGAATGGAGGCAGCACGACAACGCGGTAGGAAGCCTGTTAGTCAAGCCCAAAAATGTCTTGGGGGGGGGGGGGGCTAAAGGGTAGTGTGGCGAAGTCAGGTAGGAGACCTGCGCCAACTTCCCGATCTTACCGTGGAGAGCGAGAGTACGTGCAGACACCGTGTTATGCGGGTTATTCCACCTCCCCGCACTGGCAGGGCTAGATTGAGTATTGAGCCGGATGTCATGAAGCCGGCCCAACGCATCTGGCCTCCAGTGCGTCTCCTCGGGCCGGCATACATGGCACCAGCCTTACGCATGGTGTCCCCGGTTCGCATACACAGCCTAGTGCGGGTTATTCCACCTCCCCGCACTGGTCGGGCTACGGGGAGCATACAACCAGGTAAGGTTGGGCAGGCTCAGTGCTCAAGGGAGCCAGTACGCCTGCATGGTCCGGTATATCCGGCGCCACCTCCCCGCCCCAGCCCAGTACCACCAGTGCTTACACCACGCACCAGGCTTCCTGTGCGTCTCCAGAGCCCTGTTCCTCCTCCACGCACTAGCCCTATGGTGCGTGTCTTCAGCCCGGTACCACCAGTTCCGGCACCACGCACCAAGCCTCCTGTGCATCTCCAGAGCCCTGTTCCTCCTCCACGCACTCGCCCTATGGTGCGTGTCTCCAGCCCGGTACCACCAGTTCCGGCACCACGCACCAAGCCTCCTGTGCGTCTCCAGAGTCCTGTGCGTCCTGTTGCTGCTCCCCGCACTAGCCTGAAGGTGCGTGTCCTTAGCCTGGTACCTCCAGTTCCGGCACCACGCACCAGGCACCAGGCCTACAGTGCGCCTCAGCCGACCAGAGTCTGCCGTCTGCCCAGCGGCGCCTGAACTGCCCGTCTGCCCAACGCCGTCTGAGCTGTCCGTCTGCCAAGCGCCGCCTGAACTGCCCATCTGTCCTGAGCCTTCAAAGCCGCCCGTCTGTACTGAGCCTTCAAAGCCGCCCGTCTGTACTGAGCCTTCAAAGCCGCCCGTCTGTACTGAGCCTTCAAAGCCGCCCGTCTTTACTGAGCCTTCAAAGCCGCCCGTCTGTACTGAGCCTTCAAAGCCGCCGTCTGTCCTGAGCCTTCAGAGCCGTCTGCCAGACAGGAGCCGCTAGAGCCGTCCGCCAGACAGGAGCCGCTAGAGCCTTCCGCCAGACAGGAGCCGCTAGAGCCGCCAGCCAGCCATAAGCAGCCAGAGCCGCCAGCCAGCCATGAGCAGCCAGAGCCGCCAGCCAGCCATGAGCAGCCAGAGCCGCCAGCCAGCCATGAGCAGCCAGAGGCGCCAGCCAGCCATGAGCAGCCAGAGCCGCCAGCCAGCCATGAGCAGCCAGATCCGCCAGCCAGCCATGAGCAGCCAGATCCGCCAGCCAGCCATGAGCAGCCAGAGCCGCCAGCCAGCCATGAGCAGCCAGAGCCGCCAGCCAGCCATGAGCAGCCAGAGCCGCCAGCCAGCCATGAGCAGCCAGAGCCGCCAGCCAGCCATGAGCAGCCAGAGCCGCCAGCCAGCCATGAGCAGCCAGAGCCGCCAGCCAGCCATGAGCAGCCAGAGCCGCCAGCCAGCCATGAGCAGCCAGAGCCGTCAGCCAGCCATGAGCAGCCAGAGCCGTCAGCCAGCCATGAGCAGCCCCTCAGTCCGGAGCTGCCCCTCAGTCCGGAACTGCCCCTCAGTCCGGAGCTGCCCCTCAGTCCGGAGCTGCCCCTCAGTCCGGAGCTGCCCCTCAGTCCGGAGCAGCCCCTCAGTCCGGAGCTGCCCCTCATTTCGGTGTTGCCCCTCATTTCGGTGTTGCCCCTCATTCCGGTGTTGCCCCTTAGTCCGGTGCTGCCCCTTAATCCAGTAGGGTTAATTTGGAGGGTGGCCATTTGGAGGAGGCTACGGAAGCGGGGTTTGACTATGGTGGGGTGGGGACCACGTCCGGAGCCGGAGCCGCCACCGTGGACAGATGCCCACCCAGACCCTCCCCTAGACTTTAGGTGGTGCGCCCGGAGTTCTCACCTTGAGGGGGGGGTTCTGTCACGTTCCTGACCTGTTTTCCTTGTTTTTGTATGTGTTTAGTTGGTCAGGGCGTGAGTTGGGGTGGGCATTCTATGTTATGTGTTTCTATGTTTAGGTTCATTGTCTATTGGCCTGATATGGTTCTCAATCAGGGACAGGTGTTTTACGTTTCCTCTGATTGAGAACCATATTAAGGTAGGCTGTTCTCACTGTTTGTTTGTGGTGATTGTTCCTGTGTCTGTGTCTGTCGCACCACACGGGACTGTTTCGTTTTCGTTCGTTTGGTTAGTCTGTTCCTGTTCGTGCGTTCTTCATGTTATATTGTAAGTTCACATGTTCAGGTCTGTCTACGTCGTTTTGTAATTTTCCAAGTGTTTTTCGTGTTCGTCTTTGCTTTAATAAATCTTCATTATGTCTTCATACAACGCTGCGTTTTGGTCCGATCCCTACTCCTCCTCTTCAGACGAAGAGGAGGAGAGCAACCGTTACACCACCAGAGCTGTTTCCAGAGAATTTTATGTTTATTTCTCTACCATAAACCGCCTCCAACGTTGTTTTAAAGAATTTCGCAGTATGTCCAACTGGCCACACAACAGCACAACATGTGTATGGCGTCATGTGGGCTAGCAGTTTGCTGCGGTTTGCTGATGTCAACGTTGTGATCAGAGTGCCCCATGGTGGCGGTGGGGTTATGGTATGGGCAGGGATAAGCTAGGACAACAAACACAATTGCATTTTATCAATGGCAATTTGAATACACAGAGATACGGTGACGAGATCATTAGACCCATTGTCGTGCCATTCATCCGCTGCCATCACCTCATGTTTCAGCATGATAATGCACGGCACCATGTTGCAAGGATCTGTACACAATTCCGGGAAGCTGAAAAATGTCCCAGTTCTTCCATATCCTGCATACTCAACACATGTCACCCATTGAGCAAGTTTGCGATTCTCTGGGTTGACCTTAAAAAAAGGTAGGGGCGTGGATCAGAAAACCAGTCAGTATCTGGTGTGACCACCATTTGCCTCATGAAACACGACACATCTACTTCACAAAGAGTTGATCAGGCTGTTGATTGTGGCCTGTGGAATGCTTCACTCCTCTTCAATGGCTGTGCAAAGTTGTTGGATATTGTTGGAAATCAATAGATTAGGGCCTAATGAATTTATTTCAATTGACTGATTTCCTTATATGAACTGTAACAGTAAAATCTTAGACATTGTTGCATGTTGAGTTTACATTTCTGTTCAGTATACATTACAGAAAACGGCCACAGCTGTCCGCTATTAACCAGAAATAACATTTTAAAAACTCCCGCCCCCGGCTATTGTCATTTGTTCCTTTCCCTTCCCCTACTATCCCTCTGATTGGCTAAGGCATAAACAGGGATTAACTCTGGGTTACAGATACAATTCTTAGAACTTGAAAACAGTTCATTTGTATCTTTCTGTTGAGTTTCAATGGAATGATTTATATCAAGCTGGCATCTCAGAGCAACACAATAACTTCCTTTCAAAATAACTGAGCCCTGTGCAACTTGCATTGATTATTTTTAATATGACTTAGTTTTCTTAGACACAGCTGGATATTTACCTGGATAAGTACCTTGTTGAAGGACTGAGCACTGCGGAGAGAGAGAGAGAGAGACCCTTCTAAGAATTTAGTCCTAGCAACTGTTTATATTTGTACCTTTCAGTTCATTGACAGGGTTGACTAGGAATATTTAGTGTCTTTGGCGTCTTCTGGAGGTGACATGTTATTAAGCTTTCATAATGCAATTGTTAGAGAAACACAAGTTAGCTATGCCTGTTGAAGACATACGGTACAGTGCCTTCAGAAAGTATTCATACCCCTTGACTTATTCAACATTTTGTTGTGTTACAGCCGGAATTCAAAATGGATTGAATCGATTTTTTTTCTCATCCATCTATACCGCATAATGACATAGTGAAAACATGTTTTAGACATTCTTGCCCATTTCTTTAAAAGGAAATGCAGAAATATCTAATTTACATACGGTAAGTATTCACACCCCTGAGTCAATACATGTTAAAATCACCTTTTGCAACGACTACAGCTGTGAGTCTTTCTGGGTCTCTAAGAGCTTTGCACACCTGGATTGTACAATATTTACCCATTATTCTTCTTAAAATTCTTCAAGCTGTCAAGTTGGTTGTTGATCATTTCTACACAGCCATTTTCAAGTCTTGCCATAGATTATCAAAACGATTTAAGTCAAAACTGTAACTAGACCACTCAGGAACATTCAATGTCACACTCCAGTGTATTTAGGTTGTCCTGCTAAAAAGGTGAATTTGTGTCCCAGTGTCTGTTAGAAAGCAAACTGAACCCAGTTTTCCTCTAGGCCTGTGCTTAGCTCTATTCCATTTATTTTTATTCAAAAAAAAACTCCCTAGTCCTTGCCGATGACAAGCATACCTATAAGATGATGCAGCCACCACCATGCTTGAAATTATGAAGAGTGGTACTGAGTGTTGTGTTGTGTTGGATTTGCCCAAAACGTTACACTTTGTACTCAAGACATAAAGTATTTATTTTGCCACATTTGTTATCAGTATTACTTTAGTGCCCTATTGCAAACAGGATGCATGTTTTGGAATATTATTATTCTGTACAGGCTTCCTTCTTTTACTCTGTAATTTAAGTTAGTATTGTGGAGTAACTACGATGTTGGTGATCCAACCAAAATGTTCTGCTCTCACAGCCATTAAACTCTAAATGTTTTTAGTCACAATTGGCCTCATGGTTATATTCCTGAGTGGTTTCCTTCCTCTCTTGCAACTTAGTTAGGAAAAACGACGGTATCTTTGTTGTGACTGGGTGTATTGATACACCATACAAAGTGTAATTATTAACTTCACCATCCTCAAAGGGATATTCAATGTCTGCTTTTTAAATTTTACCCATCTACCAATAGGTGCCCTTCTTTGTGAGGCATTGGAAAACCTCCCTGGTCTTTGTGGTTGAATCTGTTATAAATTCCCTGCTCGACTGAGGGACCTTACAGATCATTGTATGTGTGGGGTACAGAGATGAGGTTGTCATTCAAATATAATGTTAAACACTATTATTGCACACAGAGTGAGTCCATAGAATATAATAGAATAGAATAGAATAGAACTTTATTGTCCATCCAGGATAGACATTTTCCTTTGGCATCACCTTCCTTAAACAAATCACATACACATACATTCTCACATCATACACATGTAAACCAGTCAGTCCATCATGTTGCATACACTAACAACATAGAGGACATTAATACATTCACTCACAAACGACCACTGTCGTAACTGCGCTAGATAGATCAGTACATATACAATTTACTTTGCATTTAGTAGTCCAACAGCACAAGGAACGAATGAATGTTTGAACACGTTCTTCTTGGCCATGGGCATTCTGAAACACCGGCCAGAGGGAAGCCTCTCAAACTGAGGGTGTAGAGGGTGGGAGGGGTCGCCAATGACAGCCAGTGCCTTCTTTTTGGTTGCCTTGAAATTTGGTAATCATGCAACTTATTATGTGACTTGTTAAGCAAATGTTTACTCCTGAACTTATTTAGGCTTACCATAACAAAGACTGACTCAAGACATTCCAGCTTTTCATTTTTAATGAATTAGCAAAAATGTCTAAAAACATAATTTAATTTGCCATTATGGGGTATTGTGTGTAGGCCAAGGTAAGTTGAGCCAACCTTGTTTCTAGGAAACCATATACAAAATGTATCATTTGACCAAATATTTAGGAAGAGGCCTTTTCATGGCGTCTTTGAAGGAAGAAATCACATAGAAAAAGTGGTATGCAAGTCGAATTTATTGCGTTAGTTTCGTAATGCTTATATCTAAACCAAAGTAGATCATTTAAAGATTTTTCTATACTGTACATGAGTTGGGGTCTCTATAAGCTTAAATAGGAGGTCATAAACCTAGTATGAAAGTGCATCCTTGTAGCTGTGTGGGCTAATATAGTACAAAGGTTTGCCTTGGGGTAAGTTGAGCCAATGGTTGAGCCAATTGCAAGTTGAGCAAATTGAAGTGTTTTCTTCCACGGTGTAATGCAAGGTATTATCCCTAGGACATGATGTAATGATGCCTGGCCTATGTTAAATGTGTTTAAAAAACTGCAAAGTGTTTGTTAGGTGTTAAGCCTGAGTTAAAATATGCTTAAAATTATTAAAAGACAAAAAAGCGATTGTGATTGTGTTCAATTGTGTTTGCCGGCTTTCCCTGTCCTGTTCTGCAGCTCAACTTACCCCAATGTTTTCCAAACTCGAATGTTTCAATGAATTGTGATTATTTCCATGGATACACAGCATCCTGAAATACAGTATATGTAGATATCTTGTTAGAAAGAATACTGTATTTCCCTTGATGGAGTGATGCTGAATGTTAGTGTTTCTTCCCCTATAGTGAGTCACTTCAACAAAGGTGGAATATAGCTTACTTTAAAGAGTTTCACAATGTTAATAAACAAAAGGGGCAATATCAACAACAACGAAAATAAACAATCATAAAACAAATACAAAATAACCCATAACTACAAATTGACATAAGGGTGATGTCATAAATTACTGTACATCAATGTAAATATCATCTATAGTGACTTTCCTGTGATTGTTTGTGTCCTTATAAGCTGTATGACAATTTATTTTGAACCCTCGCTGTATGGTCCGTTTAAAAGCATCAACAAGTTTATCCTATAAGGTTCAGAGTTCTCTCTATATTATAACCAACTAATTATTTTAAAACTGCAGTCTACAGCCCTGCAGTAAATAACATACAGTATTCACACCCCTTGACTTTTTACACATTTTGTTGTGTTAAAGCCTGAATTTAAAATTGATTAAATGTAGATTTTGTGTCACTGGCCTACATACAATACCCTTAATGTCAAAGTGGAACTAAATAAACATGATTTATAATGACTACCCCACACATAAAATTATCAGATTCAACCACAATATTTATTTATATATTCTTCATTCCATTTCTTTACTTTAGATTTGTGTGTATTGTTGTGAAATTGTTAGATATTACTTGTTAGATATTATTGGACTGTTGGAGCTAGAAACACAAACATTTTGCTACACCTGCAATGACATCTGCTAAACACGTGTATGTGACAAATACATTTGATTTGATTTGATTTGACATGGGAGGTTTTCCAATGCCTCACTAAGAATTTTAATTACACTTTTGATGGTGTATCAATACACCCAGTCACTGCAAAGATACAGGCGTCCTGCATAATTCAGTTGCCGGAGAGGAAGGAAACCGCTTAAGGATTTCACGAGGCCAAAGGTGACTTTAAAACAATTACAGAGTTAAATGTCTGTTATAGGAGAAAACTGAGGACGGATCAACAACATTGTAGTTACTCCACAATACTAACCTAATTGACAGAGTGAAAAGAAGAAAACCTATACAGAATAAAAATATTCCAAAACATGCATCCTGTTTGCAACAAGGCACTAAAGTAAAACTGCAAAAAATGTGGCAAGAAATGTGCTTTTTGTTATGAATACAAAGTGTTATGTTTGGGGCAAATCCAATACAACACATTACAGAGTACCACTCTCCATATTTTCAAGTGTAGTGCATCATATTATGGATATGCTTGTAATTGTTAAGGACTGAGGAGTTTTTCAGGATAAAAAATAAATGGAATGGAGTTAAAGCACAGGAAAAATCCTAGAGGAAAACCTGGTTCAGTCTGCTTTCCACCAGACACTGGGAGATGAATTCACCTTTCAGCAGGACAATAACCTAAAACACAAGGCCAAATCTACTCTGGAGTTGCTTTCCAAGTCAACAGTGAATGTTCCTGAGTGGCTGAGTTACAGTTTTGACTTAAATCTACTTGAAAATCTATGGCAAGACTTGCAAATAGTCTAGCAATGATCAACAACCAATTTGACTTTTGAAAAGAATAATGGGCAAATGTTGCACAATCCAGGTGTGGAAAGCTCTTAGAGGCTTACCCAGAAAGAAATCACTGCCAAAGGTGCTTATACAAAGTATTGACTCAGGAGTGTGAATACTTATGTAAATGAGATATGTCTGTATTTCTGATATTTAATTCTCAATAAATTAGAAACAAGTTCTAAAAACATGTTTTCACTATATCATTATATGGTATTGTGTGTAGATGGATGAGAAAAAAGATATTTATCAATTTGAATTCAGACTGTAACACAGCTAATTCTGCAGTACGTCAAGGGGTATGAATACTTTCTGAAGGCACTGTATCTGCAACTGCATATCCCAAGCATACATCATTTACTGGGAAGCACATTTACTCGCTAACGGGTCCAAAATGAATCATGACTGGATTTGACATTCCCTTTTAATTAACAAGTTAGAAGCAACTTAAAATGAATGCAGTTGTTCAATCTTTTCTCATGTAATCAACACATTGCCTAGATAATTCTATCTTGAGAATAATTAGGTACCATAGTTAACTATCTTTACCTAATGGATTTGTCTGGCTGAATAGGCTGTGCTGATGGTACCATGGGGATTGGAGCTGTTTTCAGTGTTGATGTGATGTAGCTACATTCATGAAGTAATGACACAGTAAAGTAGCAACGTTGGTACAACCACTGCATAGTGACATTTTCAGATCACAGAAATGGATTTCTAAAATAACATAAATAAGGTTTGCACATCCAAGAGATTATAACAAAGTTGTGCTTATTCAAATTTGATTCAAATATGATGATCATGAGCATAAATTAAATAGAAGGCATTAAAATGGTAATAGCAGAAACAAGTTCCAAAATGTTTTATATGGAAACAAGGGAAACATCTTAGTTGTACTAGAAACAACAACAGTAATAATGTACTAATGATAGTTAGCATTTTTCTAAAACTGTAAATCATATTGTGTCTGTGATCTGAACCCCATCCAGAGAAGCAGAGAAAAGCTAACTCAACTGCCTCTTAAAAGTCCCTCGCTAAGGCTTAATCTTGTTCCACCTGTAATCTGCTACATAACCCACAAGTATTGCACAGCAATTTCCTCCTGAAGAATAATATCACTTGTATTCAGGTGACTGAGATTGGAATTACATGGGGGTGAAACAATCCTTGTTCTGTGGCCCTATCCCTCCTCTAGCCGTGACATGCCAGTGGAGCAAGTTACTGAAGCTACTTAACGACTTAAAGAGGCTTAATGAAATCATCAAAAAGATAAGGTAATTGTGGAGGAGAACTGATATTTTTGAGAAATACAAAGAGGGGATTGTCCTAAAAATATAATCCGTGGTGTTATTTCGTCTTGTTGGGTGTATTTTGGGGATAGATGTTTCAATATCTTCAAAACTAGGGCAAAAGTACTTTAACTACGGCAAGGTGTAGAATTATTGAAGATGGATATTGTTAATTTATTCCTGTACCTACATTTTAGGCAGACGTATACTGTGATCATAAATGGTTCATGCTCAATTTTATTCAAATGTCTAAGCACATATTCATACATTTCCTCATGTGAGAACCAATCTACAGTCAAACTAACTATTTATCTACATGTTACAGAAAGGTTTGCTCAATCCAAAACCATGCATCATCTGGCATATGACAAGAACATGATTTATATTGCTCTCCTCTATCAATAAATGTGTTATTCCTCACAGACATAAATAAAGACTCAGAAAACGGTTCTATGGTTCAATTTTGAAAAGTGAAATAGACACATTAACACAATCTGTCATATCCTTAAATAGTAAATCCTAGTGATTTGCCAACAGAGTCTGGGAGACCAGTGTTTTGCACTGAGACTAGAGCATCATGATGCCTCCTTTAGGAAGTGTTCAAACATGGCACCTTCTCGATCTCCATTCTCACTCTCTCCTCCTCATCACCTGAACTGTCTGAGGCCTGTCTGTCAATCTGGAGAGGAGTGGTGGGAGGAGGAGGATATGAAAGACAGCATTCCATTTCTATTTCTATTTCAGTTGGGGGTAGGAGATATAGCACCCCAGTGGTGCTGCCAGCAAAAAGAGAAGAAGAAGAAGAAGATGGACGCAATGTGGCGTGTTCTGTACATTTATCATCCCCACCCCCACCATGAAAGGCAACCTTCTCTCTTTTTTACGCTCTCAAAGAGCAGATTGACTCCCCTTGCCCCCCTCGTGATTGAAACTTCAACCCCGAGCAGATGTCAGAGGAGAGGGAGATGCCAGCCAGAGATGGGCCAGGCAGGCCAGAGCCACTGTGAGCCGCTGAGCCATAGAGCACAGCAGAGCAGAGCAGACCGGGAGGTGTGAGGCTTTGTGTCAGGTCCACAGCTAAAGGACCAGGCACAGCGGGGATTTTAGCACATCCATTGGGATGTCTTTAGTCCTCAGGAAAATGGCTGGAAGGAGTTAGAGGGGTGGAGGGGGTGGGTCGTTTTAGAGTTCCCCGCTACCGCTATATACAAATTCTATTTTCCCCATGTGTACAGATGTATCCCGGGATGCTGGAGAGCAGTTCAACGTCATGTCGAAATTATGTTCAGTTTTTACACAGAATCAGGCGTAGTGGCTGACTGAGAGATAGGCTGAGAGATACTGGGAGGTTAAGAAAACGATGAGTTTCCCAAACATGACTGTATGGGAGTGAACGAGTGAGGAAGGGAGAAGCAGAGAGGGCCGATGCTTAATGGTTATTGCCTTGTGAATAAACAACCCTGGGTATGAATCCCTGTAGAGCAGCTGGCTCGTGCTTCTCCAAACAGTCCTCCTCGGCCAAAACTTACACCATCTCAGATATCTTTAAGAAAATAAATCCTAAAAGCATTTATAAAAATAGCCACAATTTTAATCCCTAATGACGCTCTTTATTTAAGCATGTGTTACTATCATAACCTCATTGAAGGTTCCAGCCCACTCAAGCTGCTAGGTTTCCTACCGGTCCGGAATAAAACAGACTCTCTCTCTCTCTCTCAACTGTTAGAAGATACCCGCACAAGCTGTGATGGAAAATAGTCACAAATGTTTTTGATTTACTGCGACATACTCTAAGTATCAATACATGTTGAGGAGGAATTGAAATACCAACCATTTTAGAAGGGTCAGATGAGTTCATTTAAACACATTTTATAATAACAGACTGAATAAATAGAATAATGCATCACTTCAGTCCCTGGTTATCTGTAATCCAAGTGTGACTGATCTGATCAGGGCGAGTGAGAAATCAGTGAGAGACTCTTTGTCTACAATATTTCACATCCAGTGTATATTTCTAATGGTGTGAGAGCACAAAACTATATTAACGAAGTGTGTGTGTGTGTGTGTGTGTGTGTGTGTGTGTGTGTGTGTGTGTGTGTGTGTGTGTGTGTGTGTGTGTGTGTGTGTGTGTGTGTGTGTGTGTGTGTGTGTGTGTGTGTGTGTGTGTGTGTGTGTGTGTGTGTGTGTGTGTGTGGAGTAGTAGTAACGTACCACCCGAGGTGATCTTTCCCAGACAATACCTATCCATATCAATGTGTTGGGAACACAGATGGTTTAGGATCTACTTCTCTGCCAAGCAGATGGACCTACGATGTACATCAATGGTCACAATTATCAGTGCACCACACACACACACCGCTTGAAAACGAATATAGGAAATCTGAGAATCACAATCATTACTGATACTGGCCACAGTCCAAGCTGGGTGACCTCAATCATTTCAATGTGTTTACATTTTAAGAGTAATTGAGAAGGACGCGTCAATATGAATGCCATTTTATTTTCTCTCTTAAAGCTAGAATCCACAGTTGCTACATCCATTTTTGGACTTCCATTTTTGGATGAATGATGTGCATACCGATTTATTGTTGAAGAATATAACTCATAAATGCCTAATGAGCTTTGTTCAACTGTCGTACCTCATCAGAACCCAAAATATACGCTTGTTTTACTCCAATGTTTGTAAACAACGTAAATGTAAACAAACATTGTATAACCTCAAAACATGGTTATAACTATAATTTTGATATCCATAGCTCTGTCTATGAATTTGAAAGTGGTTACATTTCTGCAGGCCCATCCCTCAGCTTAATTACCAAAACAGAGGCGGGGTGGTGACCGCTTTGTTATAACTCTGAAAATATTTTTCGAGATAGAAAGTCCGTCTTGCACCATAGAAATTAGCACCAGTTACAATCATATTCAAGAACATGTTGTTAAAACATTTTCTTTGACCTATTAATGTCAAACTCCATTTTAGATATTGAAGTAATAATGAAACAGGCATGGCTGCTGGTCATCTGTCTGTTTTCAGTGTTGTGTTTTCAGGGGCGTTCATTCGCTCAGTGAGAATCCAATCCAGTTTCATCCATCAGTGCTATCTACCTCCACACTAATCCACTTCCCAGGGGACACATCTGGAGCAATAGAGAAAAGGAGATTTAGACACAGTTCACATTGAGAAGTGGTTCGTACACCAGCACCACCACCCACAAAAGCTAGAAACAACAGTCAAACAATAGCTCCTTTAATTTCTCCACAGTCATGAATTTGTGTTCTTAAGGCACAGGATATACCTAAATGTATCTATGTTTCTTTTATGTTTGGGCCTTCAAGTGTAAACAACACCCAAAGTCATGTAAACATCGTAGTGTTTTAACAGAGAGTGGCCGGGCTAGGGGATAATTGAACTCTGCTGATGGACAAGCTCCAAACGGGAGAAACCTGAGAGAAATCAGGAGGCTTCTCTTTCCACTCTCTTTCAGACACTCGTGTTGCTCTAATTGTTGGGGTCTAGATCTCTGGGACTAGGTTCAGTTTCTGCTCACAATGATACATAATCCTACTAAATGGAAATGTTTAGGAGTAGATTGTTTCCTGTGGTCATAGATCATGTTTACTTTGTTTCTGTCATTTTGATTCAAAGAGGGTTAGAGAGTGATTTTGAGTGTCATAGATCAAATATTTTTCACTCTCTTGTAAGTTGCAATGTGATTTGAACTTTATAGAAACACTTTACAATATCATCTTATAAGGATAATAACAGTATTTTCTTCTGAGAGTGGCACCACCTTGTAAGTGTATTTGTTTACCTTAAAAAAGCAAACATATAAACGTATAGTGATTACATAGGCTGTGTTTACAGAGGCAGCCCAATAATTGGTCTTTTGATCAATTAGATCAGATATTTTGCCAATTTATTTTGCCAGAATTGGGCTGCCTGCGTAAATGCAGCCATAGTGACTTATTCTTGAAATGAGTTTTCTGGGGATACTGGCAACACATTTTCATTTTCCAAAGCAGCAAGCATAACAGACAGTGTACGATTTCAACTCTAGTCGAAGTAATTAGTGAACCGCCTACTGTTTGCCTTAAATAAAGGAGGCCAAAAATGATATTGACAGCCACGGCCTCTCGCTGGGAAGTGATTGACAAAACATGTAATTGTGGTAAAGTTTTGATCACAACTAACTGGGAACTGTTCTAAACATGAAAAGGGTTGATGGATAGATGGAAGATCGCTGCAATGCATAAAGATCAAACCCCTATTGTCGCTCTGCGGACACTGGGTCCCCCTTGATCCCTCCTCACAACATTTCACACAACATTTCTAAGGACTGTGTGGCACTTTTTATTCTTAGTAACAATTTAAAGTTATTAATTTAAAAAATATGTGAAAAATATACCCGAGGACCACTATATACTTTTAATTATGGTCATACATTATTTGGATAGTCCCCAACAGATGACAGATGCTCAAACTATCAAATGCAACTCAACTATCAGAGTACAAATACATCTAAATAATGTGTTATCTAAATTATTTATTCCGTCAGTTGAATTATGTGTCTCAATGGTTTTTCTTCCTATAGAGTACTTTAATCCCCTGGCACTTTCCTCTCTGTTCGTGTTTAAAGGGTATGTAGCCGGTTCAGTAGGCTTTCTGCAGTAGCCTCTGAAAGGCAGGCATCTGGCACTGTGTAATTAGAGTTCTGTAATTACCAGTATGCAATTTCAAATGTCCAGTGTGTCCCTGCATTATTATCATAAGTAACAAACACAGAGAGCCAGTTGCAGAGGTCACTGTGCAATTAACAGAGGGTGAGGACAAGGTTGTCTAAATCAAAGTGCTATTAATTACATAAGGGCCTTAAAAACGTTGCTGCTGTTTTTTGGTGCTATTCAGACTTTTTATCAACAAAAATGTAATAGGTAGGCTATACAGTCAGGAGAGTTAGACTATTCATGAGGGTGTGAAATTACCAAGCAGAACATGCAATCATGGGAAATGAATGAGTTACCCGTTCGACCTGTTAGCATATAGTAAGCTATATGACTGAGTTTTCATAACATCCATATCATCATACTTTCTGTGTGTGTTTTACCTGACTGCTCATTGACACCTATTTCAGTACTTTGCTTTGGTATGTTTGTTACATACAGAAATGGATCTTACACAAACTAGCTGTCGTAGATGAAAGGTATCTAACGTCTAAGTGCAGAGTTAGCTAGGTAACTTCCTGAGGGCAGCTAGCAAAAAACTTCCTCTCCAGGGCCTTGGCTGGTTGACCCCTACCCAGTAGCACCCTGCCGTGCTATTATACCCCAGTATTCTCAACCCTTCCCTGGGCCTTCCCCCTCCTTTTGGAGCCCTTACAATGGAGACCCAGCATGGAAGTAGTCCTCTCCTTGTCACCTGAATGTATAGGGCCTCACCAGCATTGTCAAAGGGAATTCTCAATGACTTACCTGGCTAAATAAAATTATGGTCTGTCATGAAATTATGTAATTGTCTTTTTGTATTATGAGGAGGATCGTAATGTTATCACTCCAATTGTCACGACTTCTACCGAAGTCGGTTCCTCTCCTTGTTCGGGCGGCGTTTGGTAGTCGACGTCACCGGTCTTCTAGCCATTGCCGATCCACCTTTCATTTTCCATTTGTTTTGTCTTGTTTTCCCATACACCTGGTTTACATTCCCTCATTACGTGACGTGTATATAACCCTCTGTTCCCCCCATGTATGTGTGTGGAATTGTTTGTTGTAAAGTGTATGTGCATTATAGACTGGTTTGCTACGGGTTATTTCAACTCATATTTTGTTGTTCTGGGTGCCGTCGGTTCTGCCTCATTAAACTGCTCCAGTTATTACCCAGTTCTGCTCTCCTGCACCTGACTTCCCTGCAGCCAGTTACGCACCTCTTACACCAATGTCACCCATATCATGAAGCGTAAGACTCTGATACTGATTGGTCCATTTTGATTTAGATGATTCTTTAAGCCATCCAGTGGTATTAGGCAAAAATAATTATAGTTGTTTGTAATGGAGGGGTGAGGTAGCCAGGTTAGGCTACAGGTATGAATGGGAGTGAATCGGTGCAGTGGGAAAGGAAAGGGGA
The DNA here is from genome assembly GCF_045679555.1 of Salvelinus alpinus. NCBI lineage: Eukaryota > Metazoa > Chordata > Actinopteri > Salmoniformes > Salmonidae > Salvelinus > Salvelinus alpinus. The sequence goes on from NC_092119.1 coordinate 20,031,117, forward strand.
GGAAGGAAGGAAAGGCTAATAGGTATGCTGCCATGCAACAGGAAAGGAAAGGCTAGTAGGTATGCTGCCATGCAATTGGAAAGGAAAGGCTAGTAGGTATGCTGCCATGCAATTGGAAAGGAAAGGCTAGTAGGTATGCTGCCATGCAATTGGAAAGGAAAGGCTAGTAGGTATGCTGCCATGCAATTGGAAAGGAAAGGCTTGTAGGTATGCTGCCATGCAATTGGAAAGGAAAGGCTAGTAGGTATGCTGCCATGCAATTGGAAAGGAAAGGCTAGTAGGTATGCTGCCATGCAATTGGAAAGGAAAGGCTAGTAGGTATGCTGCCATGCAATTGGAAAGGAAAGGCTAGTAGGTATGCTGCCTGCAGTGGGAAAGGAAAGGCTAGTAGGTATGCTGCCATGCAATTGGAAAGGAAAGGCTAGTAGGTATGCTGTCTGCAGTGAGGAAGGAAAGGCTAGAAGGTATGCTGTCTGCAGTGGGAAAGGAAAGGCTAGTAGGTATGCTGTCTGCAGTGGGAAAGGAAAGGCTAGTAGGTATGCTGTCTGCAGTGGGAAAGGAAAGGCTAGTAGGTATGCTGTCTGCAGTGGGAAAGGAAAGGCTAGTAGTGTGCTGCCGTGCATGACGTTCCCTCACAGCCTCAGAGAGAGGGACTCTGTGGGAAGCTCTGTGAGGAACAACACTCCTGGTCACCAGATAATGGAGCTTCTGAATCTCTACCATCTGCTGTTTGTTTAACACACACAAGGTCAAAAGACCATTTCTCTACTGTGTCATTGACTCTGTGTGGGTGAGGAAGTGGGAAAAATCGATGATATACCTTTTCTTCTACCTCTATCGCATAATATTTTTGTGTTTAGCTCAGTATGGCTAGGAAAACAAAGCTCATTGCTTTAAAGGAGTTCACACAGTGAGATAGGAGGTTAGTACTACTGACTGACTGACTCATGGTTGGGTGTTGGTTTGAGTTGATTGTTTCAACCTGGCCTCTTTCCTACAAATCCTCTTGTAATCAGTAATACAGGGCCATCAACGTATACAGAGATCATGTTGTGGAGATTAGTCACAATGTCACTCTGTGCTGATCTCTGCTCAGTGCTTACTGCAGATGTAGGATGAACACTGTGTTGCACGAGAACTTTCCTGCAATGCAGGAAATGTCAAACTTGTAGTGTATTTACATTTTGAAAAGTCTTCTGAAGTTTGTAATTTCAACTTTGAAATGTAAAACAACATTTTCCCTTATGACAAATGTATCAACCCCTACTAAAATGTCCATTAATTATAATCCACATAATAATGAACATTTCCTGTTGCTGCAGGATTAGTTTCCTACTGTAGCAAACTGTCTGAAATGAAGATCCTACATCTGTACCACTTTATCATCACCATGTACAGTCGGCTATACTCCACTTCCACCAAATCCCCTTTAATAATACTATGGAATCTAGAACAAATACCGCAACACGTGATTTACAACCAACATGGAGTTAATATGTCACATTATAATCCCTATTTTTTTTGTATTTTTTTTGTATTTAACCTTTATTTAACTAGGCAAATCAGTTAAGAACAAATTCTTATTTTAAATGACGGCCTACCCCAGCCAAACCCTAACGACACTGGACCAATTGTGTTGCCTAGTGGTTAGAGCGTTGGGCCAGTAACTGGAAGGTTGCTGGTTCGAATTCCCGAGCTGACAAGGTAAAAATCTGTCGTTCTGCCCCTGAACAAGGCAGTTAACCCACTATTCTCTGGGCGCCGAAGATGTGGATGTCGATTATGGCAGCCCCCCACACCTCTCTGATCCAGAGGGGTTGGATTAAATGTGGAAGACACATTTCAGTTGAATACATTCTGTTGGACAACTGACTAGGTATTCCCTTTCCCCTATGGGACTCTCAATCACAGCTGGTTGTGATACAGCCTGGAATTGAACCAGGGTCTGTAGTGATGCTGTGCCACTTGGGAGCCTTCACTACAAAAAGATGAAATAACTAAAATGTTACTGAATTTTTCATGCCTCTGTATTCTTCAAAAATGACTCCTAAAGGAGGATACACGGGAGGAGGAGGAGGAGATGGCATCTGGATATTGTCTCTGTCATTGTACTGGACAGGAGAGTAAAACACTAAAGCAGAAAGACAGTCTTATTGCAGATGTAGGATATTAATTTGATCGCCTTGTTGCAGGAGAGCCTTCCTGCAATGCAGGGCATTTAAAACTTGTACTGTATTTCAGATTTAAAAAGGCTTCTGAAATGTGTAATTTCCACATAGAAATTTCAGACTTCATTTTCCCTTATGAAAAATATATCAACCCTTACAAATATGTCCATTAATTATAATCCACACAATAATTCACATTTCCTGTTGCTGCAGGATTATTTTCCTTCTATAGAAAACTGGCTCAAATTAAGATCCATCTGAACCCTTCAGTGGCAAAGCAGCCAATCTCACATTCAGGAGAATGACAGGAAGTCCTAAGGACATGATAGAGATATATGCAATTCTATATAACAGTAAAAGTGTGCCAGTGCCGACCTATAAACCGTAGTTAAGCACAATAGGTTAAATGGAGGGGAGAGTGCATAGAGTGACAACAAGAGAAACTAGAGGGCAGTACGCTGTGCCATATAGATGGAGCAGCAAGCCGTATAGCAGCTTTGATCATGTAAGTGGTAATACGTCCTCACAGTATTAGAAGCACTACACCAGAATCAAATGCATCGCTATTAATTAGCTAACCCATGCAAGTCCAGGCAGACGTTGGTGTCTTGTCTAGGTACATTTCCTATGGTGTATGGGCTGCTGTGTCCTAGAATCAAAACGGAGAGCAGTGATCATAGAAAACAGGAGACTCGTGAGACATAGTGGACATGGGGTAGTTTTATTCTCTCCTCTAAGAGGCTTTCATTCACTGTGTGTCTCTCAGAGGTATTGAGGTACCCAGGGAGACAGCCCAGTTCACTTCAGACTAGTACTTAAACACAGACGCATCCAACATAGATACAATCTATACGGACTTAAGCCAGCACACTGCAGAGCGCATGCATCGCCATGAGAGCACAGATTAATAACATGCCTGCAGTGACGACATAGTAACTGAGTGAGCTGAGCCATGTTCTGATCCTGTTATGAGCTGCTAGGCCGGTACCTTACCCGGACAGTTGACCTTATACTGCTTCACGTGCACGGTAGTCTGTAGTGTATGTTCATGTTTTAAATGTATGTCAATTCTTAAGTATTTTGTCTGTAATGTCTTTTTCATTATGTGTAGGACCCCAGGAAGACCAGCTGTCGCCATTGGCGTAGGCTAATGGGTTCCTAATAAAAAATGTATTATTAATCTGCTCAATTGAATGCATAAAGGTAATTTTACAATGCTCACCTGGCCAATATACTGTATGGTCACAAATATACTTATATGTCAAGTGTCCAAACAGCTTTGCAAATAAATGATAAATGAATGTAATATGTGAATGTGTTAATTGTTGCTGTTGTTGTTGTCGTTGATTGGTCAGCAGAGGAGCAGAAGGATTATTTAGGGTTAGAAGCAATGGGTGTAATTAGACGTGGACAGGTCAGGGGACAGGGCCAGGGGGTAAGGTACAAGGGCAGGGGGGCAGGGGACAGGGCAGGGTCTGGGACACCACAGGACACTACAGGCTTCAACAATGGATCGACTCTCCAGACAGGAAGCTACTTTAAAAGGTTGATCCCATGAGGTCAGCGGCAGAGGTGGAGAAACCAGAGGAATCTCTTTTAATGAAGTGTTGTCAATCAGTCCGGTGTCAGAGAGAGAGAGAGAGATAGAGAGAGGGGGGGGGGGGGGTAGAGACAGAGTCCCTTTTGGACCAACGGTCTAATCCAGGCCACATAGCCCCATTTTACAGTAATGCAATGAGAAATGTTAACTAAAAGACTAAAACTTTGAAACAGGACGTAAAAATAGTATCAGTGTTTCAGACCCTATCATGAATGTTTACATTATACAAGCAGACTTAAAATCCCTCATTTGGAGACTTTGACGAGGAATGTAATTTACCATAGAAAGTTTACATACTTTAAAAAAAACATTGATGAGGGTGCTGGTTCAAGTAAATTGGTTTTGCTATGGAGATATTATTAAATCCATTTTGATGTACAGCATTTGAATGAATTAGTTTCCCATTATGGGGTTGAAGTGAGAGATTGGAGCAATCTGTCTTCTTTGGCAAGGTCTTTACATTGGGTTGTAAGAAACAGCTCGACTAGAGAGAGAACCGTTGTAGCACTTTTCACAGCAGGTAGAAATATAATGCAGCTGATGATTAATTTTAATTAAACACATTTTGGAAAATTATATTGAATATCTGAACCCCTGGTGTTTTAATTACTTTATTGCCTCTCAGCTTTAACAGTAAAAAGCTTTGCATAGGATGTATTGGGAATATATCCTAAAAAACACAGCTGGAGAACCAAGGGGCTTCTTCTTTCATTTCTATCATTCATTTACTATTAGAATCACAGACACACCAAGACAGAGACATTTGTCAATTGATACCACTGTGAATACTAATTTGCCACCAGACAAAAGAGTGTTAAACTCTCAGTTTATTGCTGACAGCCAACAGGTTACCATAGAACGCAGCTAGTGACATGACTGAGGAGGAGGAGGAGGCGGAGGAGGATTCAACATTATTGTTGCGTGTTGAAAACAAAACTCTTTGAAAACAAAACTCTGCTGAGAGCTCCCGCAGGAAATGTGATAATTTCTGTTTGTGATCATTATGAGAGGTTAAGATGGATAACATTTGGATGCCTTGCTTCTTGTAGCTAGCTGGGTTGTACTGAACTATACTGTAGCTTAGGTTACACCTTGATGACAGGAGGCAGGACCAGCTGAGGGGAGAACCCCTCCACAACTTAATCATCAGACACTTTCTGAAAGTCCCATCTCAAGTGCAGTTGATAGGATGGAAAAAAGCCGGCACTTGAAGCATTTGAATATGGTCATCAGGCACTAATGGCCTGACAAATGTCAGCATCATTGGCTATGTGGAGAGACAAATAGCAGCTACAAAGCGCTTGGTCCTAAGCCTCTTGAATATCCTCCACCGAAACCAGACAATTCCAACAAGCCATTATCCCATCCCTTTGTGTAGCGGCTGGAGAGATCAGACAGTTCAATGGGAGGATTACCCCTACTTGAGCGGGGCTGAGAGAGATTCATTGATAAGTTCCTGTTGGGTTGTAGCAGGTGGGCTCAGCTATGCAGCAGGGTTTTTGGGAGGACCACTGTGATGAGAGTTTGAGTGAGTTTGGCCTATAGCTATGGACGAGCAGAATCACTCATCCATAGAAATGCTAACACAAGCAATTTTAGAATATCCAATTAATTGCAAAGTATACACAATACAAATAAACGATTTTGGCAACATTGAAGTAGTTATAGACATGCAGTATATTTATGATTAATCTTCATAGATAGGAATATGGATATGGCCCACTAAGGAGTATGGATATGGCTGACTAAGGAGCATGGATATGGCCCACAAAAGGAGTATGGATATGGCTCACTAAAAAAGGAAATCACAGTAGATGTAGAGGAGATAATTTGATATGGCTGGGGTGTCAGGACAGCTGATAGGGACAAGATGCTTCAGGCCAGGAGTAAAGTAGAGTGACAACAGGAAGTCCAGTGCTCCAAATATGGCCAGGAGAGGATGCTTGGATAATAAATCTCTGTCTGTATGTGTACCAAAACTGAATTATTTTGTGACTGTGTGTCACCAACAAGTAGACTATGTCAAAAGAGCAAATAAGCATTTTCCATAGGATTTTTTCACTTTGGCCCTTCTTCTAGCCAAAAGAAACTGATCTTTTTTTTTTTTTTTAATGTACATTATTAATAATACCATATCAACAGGAATGCTTTATTCATGATCAATAATGTATCAAGCTGAAATTACAGTGGATCACTGTGAGAGGTCATAAACACTGATCAAATAGCATGTTAAATAATTCATATTGTGAACATTCTGATAGATGCCGCGCCACTGGGCAAAATACATTTTCTACAGGCTTTTCTTGCAGTTGTAGCGTATTGGCTCAGATACACACATTGAAACGCCCAGCAATGGATGTTTAACCACAAGCCACTATAGTATGTCTACTGCGTCAGCTATTCTTACCCTCAAAAACCCAGAGACATCCTACCGGCAGTGCAGGCAGAGATTGGATGTATTGATCTGTCTGAACAGCCATCTTTAATAAATACTAGCCTACATTATGAGTGCAGGGTTCTGTTCTGACTACAGACATGTTAGCTAGCTGATGAGGGCTTGCTGTATGCCTCTCCTAATCGGTAATCAGAGCAAGTTTTCAGTGAAAGATAATCTGTGGCTCTTTGCATCCTCGCTCAGAGATGGAGATGCAGGCGTCTAGGCCAGGCAATCAGGATCAGGAGAACTACAGTGATTGCTCGGGTTGCACTTGTGAAATCAGGGGCTTGCATGGCCTCATTGGCCTGGGCCTGAAGGAGATGGTAAAGCCAGCCTCTCTTTAGGTTTTGCTTTTCAAGCAAATAGACTTACTGATTGGGCTGACTGTGTGAACCAATGGATATCTATGGGGTTTTCTATCCAGAGCTGGTCGTATGAGTCTGACAGACTTTCATTGTATTTCATGAAAACAGTGACTGGAAGGACTGCAGTCAATGTTTTCTACAGTTGTAAAAAAAAAAAATAAGAAAATACAATAAAGACTTTTATTTATTATTTTTAGAATTCAAAATAAAAATGAAAGGCAGAAATGTCATTATTTCCCCTGTTGTTAGACTGTTGGGTCCCACTTTAAACAAAGTACAACTTACAAAGGCATTACATAGCATACAGAAAGGTTTCACAAGCACTGCATAAATGCCTTACAAATCATCTATAAGCGTACATCATGTTCTTTAAAGGGTGTATAAACATACATGGTGCGTTATGTCACATTTGGCAGTTCACCCTACACTGGGAATTATGTCACCCTTTAAACTCCATAAATAAAGTATGACATACACACATAGATGATTTGTGAACCCTTATGTAGTGCTTATAAAACCTTTATGTATGCTATATAAAGCCTTTAATAGTTTTACCTCATTTAAAGTGGGACTGACGGTTGTCTTGAGATGCATTCATTGTATTCATCTATTTGGTGCTATACATGTATAAAATGAATGATGAATTATTTCCCCATTGTGATAAATTAGAACGTAAAACTGCAGAAATGTTCTCAAGTGAGCAAGACAAAGAAGCAACGGAGCATATGAAGAAGAAAAAACAAAGTAGTGCAGCCATGCACTCAGCATGGATTCACACTAGCTAATTTAGCCCACCAATGACCAAGTAGCCCTTGATGGGCTGAAATCAGATGCTTAACCAAGCCACTTGGGGATGGCACAGACAAATGTAGAGGCAGAAGAAAGTGCTTTAGAACTGACGTCTTGTTTTCTTCTGACCTCCAGAAAGCCTTTTCCTGTTTTATACTCCTATGATTCAATTCAATAGGATCATGTGTCCTCAAGAAAAGGCAATTAGTAGATGACACTGAAACGGCCAAGAAAACAAGTTTGAAACACACTAGAAGACAGCTGTCCAGATATTACACATCTCTGCAAGCAAACTGCTCGCAATTCACTTTTAATGTAAGGCTTTTAAGGATTTATCTTATCAGTGAGATATGGTCCAAGGGAAAACTATTTTATTGATTTTTATCATTTTAGATGTAACCGATCCCTTAAGTAATTTCTCTGGGTTCCTGTGTGTCAGTTTAAGTGTCTTGCTGTGGCTGTTGTAGGCCTTGTGTTCATTTAGAATTCTGCATGGGGAATTTGTGCATAATGTACAAAGTGTTGCAAATATGATACACTCCCCATCACATCTGTCAGAGAGAAAACACACTTATGTTGCCATCCAAGCCCCCCACTGAGCAAGACAAGGGCAGTCAAATTATTTAAATTAAATGCTGTTGGGATGCGTCGTGATTGATTGTTTTGGGAAAGTCTATTTCTAAGAATCGATTCTTCCTTTAACCAGCCGGCACTATATTGGTTCTCAGTTATGTGCACTGATAAATTACTTCGACATGCAAATAGTGTCTCAGTGTTGATTTTTTCTCAATATTATGGAATATATTCAGAAATAAATTTGTTATTTTGTATTTGATCAGTTATTGTAATAGTAAAAAGTATGATAGGCTTGTCATTATAAACACATGGTTTAGCATCTTATTTGTTTGTTTCTTTATCAATTAGTGTTTTTCTCAGTATTTTGTCACCGAAAAAGCCAGCATCTGTTCAGGATGTTTCCTCACTTAACAGATACCGTCTATTTCTGATGACAAAAGCAATATCATTAGAACTAGGGTGATGCACAAACAAACGACTCTGACTTTTAATGAATCTCTCTTCCCTTCTCATCGAGCTCCCACTTTCATACATGTACAACAAAGCATCAACAAATATGAAAGAGGGAAGGAATTCCATTCTCCTTTCACGTGTTAGTGGTACATGACCAACAGTAGCTATACAATACGTTATTTAATATCTTTACTGAACATCTAAGCACCAAGAATGTTGAAACCACTGTACTCACATTTGTCCATACAGTATACTTAGCTGAGGATATTTGAAATGAACATGTACATGACCTTATAGAAATATAAATAATTATGTGTCATTGTGTCCACAAGTTATCATCAACTGTTCAATATTGTAGATGGATCAGGGAAGTTGACTGTGTTAAACTTTTATGTTTGTCACGCCCTGACCGTAGAGATCATTTTATTCTCTATGTTTGGTTGGTCAGGGTGTGACTTGGGTGGGAAACTCTATGTTCTTTATTTCTATGTTTTGGCCGGGTATGGTTCTCAATCAGGGACAGCTGTCTATCGTTGTCTCTGATTGGGAATCATACTTAGGCAGCCTGTTTTGCCACCTTAGTTTTGTGGGATGTTGTTTTTTGTTAGCTCTGTGAAGCATACAGAACGTGACGTTCATTATTCTTTTGTTGTTTTGTTTGGTGTTCTGAGAAAATAAAGAATCATGAACATGTACCACGCTGCACCTTGGTCCACTTCTTCCGACGTGCGTTACAATGTTTTTGTACAAGTCCATCTAATAGACCATGCTGTCTGGTGCAGCAATGTTCAATAATAACATATTGACAGAGAGGTGTATAGGCTTTTGTGTCCATCTCCCAAAGTACTGTAACTCTCTATTGCTGTAATAGAAGACAGTATGCCTTCAGTCCACAACTGAATTAGACTGGCCACAATTAGCAGGATGTTGAAAGAATGGGAAGGTTTGGTTACCTTCACTTTTAGATCATACACGATTTTGATTAAAGAACGGTGGTTTTAATGCACATTGGTCGATTCAAATCAAGTCAGAACTTTTTAGACATTAACTTACAAACCAACAACAGTAACCTGAGCTTAAGTGTTACATTTTTGGCACATTAAGGGTGCTTCAAGAAGGGAAACCAAAGACAGAAAATATAGGTTCATATTTCAGACATCACTGAGTGTGAAAATATCCTCAATTTGATAAAAAATGTATAATGCAACTTTTCTCGTCTTAAATTTGAAATGGGCACTTGTTTTCCCATTATGGTTTCTTTAATCCATTTATGTCTGAGTTGTCTTGCTTAAAGATCGCTGCTCCATATTGGATGCACACCATCTATTGAATGTGTTCCACTGCTGGGCCTGATAAAATAACACAACAGTTTACATATTTCTAAAACCTGATCTGAAAACTGATTTAAAAATCCATATCGACAATCAAATTTCCCCTGAAAATATATGCACACAAGTCTGCTTTGAGGTGAATAAAACTAAGCAAATTTGGTTCCAAGAGACAGGAAGGCAGCGGGCAGAGATCAGACAGTAAATTGATACTCATGGTGACCAGAAAGGAAACCCATCCATCCCTGGAGACACTTAGAGGAGGGCAAGAGAGCCAAGCGATGGGGAGGGAAGAGTATGTGTGCCTTTCTTCCCTTCAGTCTGTCATTAAATATTCACCAAACGGGAGGGATCCTGTTACATTACCCCCTCTTGTTTCTTGTGCCTTTAATGACAGTTGTTGTAAACATACATAGACAAACACCAGCCCCAAGCCTGCACCAGCCACAGTCTTCAGTGGCGGAAATATTTCAATTCCTTCAAATTAAATATTTCTCCTGGCCCCTCAAGGGATGGATGAAGGCCTCTTAGTAAGTGACATCTGCCTCTTGAACCGGTCTTTGCAGTCTCTCTCTTTCTCTCTGTCTCTCTCTCTCTGTCTGTCTCTCTCTCTCTCTCTCTCCTTGTCTCTCTCTCTCTCTTTCTCTTTCTCTTTCTCTTTCTTTCTCTCTCTCTCTCTCTCTCTCTCTCTCTCTCTCTCTCTCTCTCTCTCTCTCTCTCTCTCTTTGTCTCTCTCTCTCTCTCCCTGTCTTCTAGCCTGTGTTCCTTCGGCAGCCTTTAGTAGCTTGGGTTACTCTGAGTTACTCAAAAATGTGTACGTGTTCATGGAGAGTGATTGGTCCTTACAGGCGACCGTGTCAACGCTACCATTTCTCATCCGATATTAATTAAAAGTGATGAGTGACACCTCTGTGTTTGTGTGCGGCTGCCTGACTCTTGCTAGGTTGAGGAGAAACATTTGGCCTGGGCCGAGGAGGACGAAGGACTGGTATTCAAAACATTTGCCTCGTTCATGTTTAAGAGATGTCTTTGTTAATGAATTATTACTGTTTACAATAAAGCCTAAGTGTCTACCTTTTCACATCGTGGCAGACATTCGGTCTTGGATGACTTCCTGTTGCCACAGGGTACATGCAACTAGACTAGTCTGCTTGCAACTGGGAAACTAAATGAAAACACTACTGTGCTAGGCTAGCTCCTATTGGCGGTTGCGGTTTTATGATATTTGAATTCAGTTTAGTTTCAAAATGAGTATTTCGATTTGCAGAGGAAGCCCGAGCCCAACTGTCAATATCCTTTAGTCTAGTTGAAATTCAAATTCCCACTTGGTTGACCTAATTCTACTGTTGTAGTTACTTTAATTCTTTAGCCTATATTCATTTTTCTTCACTATCTTAAGAACTGTCATCATGAGTGATGAACATAGTGGAAGTGAATAGATGATTGATTTACAGAGTTTATCTGAGTCCTTTTCCATGATATGGCAGTGGAACATGTCTGGAGATCTAATCAGATAACAATGTTATAATCACTGTGTTGTTACACAGGTATAACAACAATTTCATTATTTACTAAATGTTTTAACTTGTGGCAAGCAGAAGTAAGATTTCCCTCTGTGAAGATACAGTACTACAGTATGTTGGTAGTGCACTGTTCAATGTCAAAATATCCATTGTTTTCACACACATAGTGGTTCCCTGTCACTTGAGTTTCTGGGTTTTGACACAGAGGAATGAAGAAAACCTTACCTTTCTTTTAGTCCCTTTGGCACTTGGAGGGGCCTGTCACTTAACAGCTGGGCTTGGTCCGGGCTCCCTGAGACAGGCAGCACCGAACAGGCTTTGTATCAATCTGCCAGTCCTGGTAAGTGGACTGGGGAAATTTCAGGTCTCCAAGGTGAGATTGTGTGGATAGCTCCAGTCGATTGGTTGGGTGAGGAAGTTGCGTGTGTGAAAACGTATTTGAATATAGAGACCCTTTAGGTTAGAAGGTCATTTTGAAAATATATTGGTTGAATGTACAGTATATTGTAATATTGGTGTAATTACAGAAGTAGAATAGAGATACATATTTAACTATGCGCAATAAATAAACTAACAGTGTGTGTATCCTTCAACTACAGTATCATTTAAATATATATATATGGTGCATTCATGGGCAGTCATACTAACCACAGCCTTTACATTATAATAAGCGCAAGGTTTTCAAGCGTTTTCTTTGCTCTCTCCATAATAAAAGCAGCACACACTATACATTTTGTCCTATTGTGTTTGTTGTTGTGTTTGGTTTGTGTTTAGTGTTGTGTTTGTTGTTGTGTTTGGTGTTGTGTTTGTTGTTGTGTTTGGTTTGTGTTTGGTACAGTGCAGTACAGTACATATCAGAGTGAGAGGAGAGAAAGGACATAGTATTATTCAAGTCTACATCAAAGCAGCCCATGCAGCCAGCCACACATTTCCTCTCCCATCATTCCCTTTTTCCTGACCTCAAACAAGAAGCTAAGTGGCGTCCCTCATCTCCATTACCAGTGAGAGATTCATTTCTCTTACACTCAGAGAACCATGTTGTTTTTATAATAAGACCTCCCTTATAAATGCAGAGCTTCACACTACTGTAGCTTCCATCCATCCTTGGGCACCCAACAGCATATGCTGTTATCTTCCTCAACACCAGTGATATGGCTAAGTGGCGTTGGGGACGCACACGTTAAGGACCACAGTTCCACAGGGTTACAGTACATAATGAAGACATAGCTTCTTCTTCATTAGAGTGAGCCCTCAGCACTGAGCTGAGCATCCTCTCTCTGTGGTCCCATGGCTCCTGGAGTGGTACTGCCATCCACACACTGCCCACATAAACACACATGTTCATTTCAGAGCAGCACAAACAACAACAAAGCAGATGTCAGTCACAGACTCCAGAGTGTGTGTTGATGAGGCAAGGGGAAGCAGGGGAGGCAGGGGGAAGCACGGGAGGAAGGGGGAAGCAGGGGTGGCAGGGGGAGGCAGAGGGAGGCAGGGGGAAGAAGGGGAGGCAGGGGAAGACGGGGAAGCATGGGAGGAAGGGGGAAGCAGGGGAGGCAGGGGAAGACGGGGCAGCATGGGAGGCAGGGGGAAGCAGGGGAGGCAGGGGGAAACAGGGGGAAGCAGGGGAGGCAGGGGGAAGAAGGGGAGGCGAGGGGAGGCGAGTGGAAGCAGGGCAGGAAGGGGGTAGCAGGGGAGGCAGGGGGAGACAGGGAGAGGCAGGGGGAAGCAGGGGAGAAAGGGAGAGGAGGGGGAAAAAGGAGCGGCAGGGGAGGCGAGAGGAGGCAGGGGGAAGCAGGGGGAGGCAGGGGAGGCAGAGGGAATCAGGGGAGGCAGGGGGAGGCAGGGGGAAGAAGGCGAGGCAGGGGAGGCGAGGGGAGGCAGGGGGAAGCAGGGGAGGCAGGGGGGAGCAGGGGAGGCAGGGGAGGCAAGAGAGGCAATGGAAGGCAGAGGAAAGCAGGAGGAAGGAGGGGTGAAGAGAAGAAGCAGGCCAAAGGAGGCGTTTCCTCACCAGACATTTATTAGTGTTAGTGGGGAGGAGGATTGAAGGGTGTCTTTGGGGGGGTTCCAACTTTGTGTTTTAATGTGCATTATGTTCACCTTTAGATGGAGTGCTGCTATCACTGATGTGGTTGGTGTTTATTTGTTAATTACAGTTTTTTACAATCACGTAGGCACTAATTTCAGAACCTTGATGTCATTTGATGTCAAAACTCTAGACACAAAACTCACAACCGATGATCAAAATGCACACTTTTCAAAACTCTTTCCAATTGCTTGGATACAATACACATAAAGCTAAGATAATTTGTTCATTGAACTAAAATCACCTGTTCAAAATGACACAACTTCACATCAAAGTACTGCATTAGAATCGAATAGTCCCCGTGATGTGCTACTTTTCAGGAAAGTTAGGAACTAATACACACAGGCAGTTAGGAAAGCAAAGCCTAGCTTTTTCAAACAGAAATTTGCATCCTGTAGCACATACTCCAAAAAGTTTTGGGACACTGTAAAGACCATGGAGAATAAGAGCACCTCCTCCCAGCTGCCCACTGCACTGAGGCTAAAAAACACTGTCACCACCGATAAATCCACTACATTTTTCTACGGCTGGCCATGCTTTCCACCTGGCTACCCCTTCCGCGGTCAACAGCCCTGCACCCGCCACAGCAACTTGCCCAAGCCTCCCCCATTTCTCCTTCACCCAAATCCAGACAGCTGATGTTCTGAAAGAGCTGCAAAGTCTGGACCCCTACAAATCAGCCGGGCTAGACAATCTGGACCCTCTCTTTATAAAATTATCCACTGAAATTGTTGCAACCCCTATTACTAGCCTGTTCAACCTCTCTTTCGTGTTGTCTGAGATTCCCAAGGATTGGAAAGCAGCTGCAGTCATCCCCCTCTTCAAAGGGGGGACACTCTTGACCCAAACTGCTACACACCTACATCTATCCTACCCTGCCTTTCTAAAGTCTTCAAAAGCCAAGTTAACAAACAGCTCACAGACCATTTTGAATCCCACCGTACCTTCTCCGCTATGTAATCTGGTTTCCGAGCTGGTCATGGGTGCACCTCAGCCACGCTCAAGGTCCCAAACGATATCATAACCGCCATCGATAAGAGACAATACTGTGCAGCTGTATTCATCGACCTGGCCAAGGCTTTCGACTCTGTCAATCACCACATTCTTATCGGCAGACTCAACAGCCTTGGTTTCTCAAATGACTGCCTCGCCTGGTTCACCAACTACTTCTCAGACAGAGTTCAGTGTGTCAAATCGGAGGGCCTGTTGTCCGGACCTCTCGCAGTCTCGATGGGGGTGCCACAGGGTTCAATTCTCGGGCCGACTCTTTTCTCTGTATACATCAATGATGAGGCTCTTGCTGCTGGTGAGTCTCTGATCCACCTCTACGCAGACGACACCATTCTGTATACTTCTGGCCCTTCTTTGGACACTGTGTTAACTAACCTTTAGACAAGCTTCAATGCCATACAACTCTCTTTCCGTGGCCTCCAACTGCTCTTAAATGCTAGTGAAACTAAATGCATGCTCTTCAACCGACCGCTGCCCGCACCTGCCCGCCCGCCCAGCATCACTACTCTGGACGGTTCTGACTTAGAATATGTGGACAACTACAAATACCTAGTTGTCTGGTTAGACTGTAAACTCTCCTTCCAGACTCACATTAAGCATCTCCAATCCAAAATTAAATCTAGAATTTGCTCCCTATTTCACAACAAGCATCCTTCACTCATGCTGCCAAACATACCCTCGTAAAACTGACTATCCTGTCGATCCTTGACTTCGGCGATGTCATTTACAAAATAGCCTCCAACACTCTACTCAGCAAATTGGATGCAGTCTATCACAGTGCCATCCATTTTGTCACCAAAGCCTCACATACTACCCACCACTGCGACCTGTATGCTCTCGTTGGCTGGCCCTCGCTTTATATTCGTCGCCAAACCCACTGGCTCCAGGTCATCTGTTTGTCTTTGAAGGTAAAACCCCGCCTTATCTCAGCTCACTGGTCACCATAGCAGCACCCACCCGTAGCACGCGCTCCAGCAGGTATATTTCACTGGTCACCCCCAAAGCCAATTCCTCGTTTGGCCACCTTTCCTCCCAGTTCCCTGCTGCCAATGACTGGAACGAATTGCAAAATTCAGTGAAGCTGGAGACTCATATCTCCCTCACTAACTTTAAGCACCAGCTGTTAGAGCAGCTCACAGATCACTGCTCCTGTACATAGCCCATCTGTAAATAGCCCATCCAACTACCTCATTCGCATATTGTTATTATTTTTTTATTAAATGTTTTGCTCCTTTGCACCCCAGTATCTCTACTTGCACATTCATCTTCTGCACATCTATCACTCCAGTGTTTAATTGCTAAATTGTAATTATTTCGCCACTATGGCCTATTTATTGCCTTACCTCCCTTATCTTACCTCATTTGCACACACTGTATATATACTTTTTCTATTGTGTTATTGACTGTACGTCTGTTTATTCCATGTGTAACTCTGTGTTGTTGTTTGTGTCGCACTGCTTTGCTTTATCTTGGCCAGGTCACAGTTGTAAATGAGAACTTGTTCTCAACTAGCCTACCTGGTTAAATAAAGGTGAAATAAATAAATAAAACATTTCAAAATGCAATTCACACATTACATCTGAGATGACTATCTATTCATTTCATTACAATGGTCTAACTATCAATTGATACAACTGCTCAAAATGATAAGTAAACTGTTTCATTACTCTTAATGCATAGTTTCATGGAAACTGACAAACAATATTCCATGTTTGGATCATGAAAGTTTCAGGATAACGAGATCCATTGACACCAATTACCGTGGAACATGAACCAAATGGACTACATTATCTATGGATGTAATATTTAATCATCATTCTTTATCAGACACTGTTTCTATGGTCACATGTACCACTTTTCCAGACCATTTTTTCCAGATTTGACATTACTGTACACTTTATTAGGTACACCTATCTAGTACTGGGTAGGACCCCCTTTTGCCTCCACAACAGCCTGAATTATTCACGTGTTGTACGTTAAGAGATACCCTTCTGCACACCACTGTTTTAAACAGCTGTTATTTGAGCATTTGTGGCCTTTCTGTTAGCTTGAATGAGTCTGGACATTCTCCTCTGACCTCTCTCAATAACAAGGTGTTTTTGCCTACAGTTTATCGCACCATTTTCTGAAAACTCTAGAGACTGTAGTGCGTAAAAATCCCAGGAGGGCAGCTGTTTCTGAGATGCTGGAACCACCATGTGTAACACCAGCAATCACACCACGGTCAAAGTTGCTTATATTACGCATCTTGCCCATTGTAATGTTCGGTCAAACAACAACTTAAGCTCTCTACTCTATATACTCTATATATTGAGTTGCAGGCAGCCACAGGATTCACTGTTCAAAGGAGCAGGCTATTTGCGTTAACACGCAGGTGTACCTAATAAAGTGTCCGGTGAGTATGCAGGCCCTTGTAATTGCTTTTCCAACACTGCCAACTCGTTACTGATGATTGATTTCACATTGTGGTACGAGTATATAGTGAAATGAGTGGTATCCACCTACAACAACATAGTGATAACATGGAGCCGGCAGGTGATCCAGGTCACAATAGAGGTCAAGCAGTGGGAGGAGGAAGACGAGGAAGACGTGGTGGTCAAAGGAGTGGCAGGGGACAAGCACCCCTTCTGAGAGGTGGTCGTGGGCCTCGTTTGAGAGGTGTGGGGGAACGTGGTAGAGGACAAGGCCACGGACCAAGACAGTGGCAGCAACAGCAAAGAGTGTCCAATGAAATCCGAGCAATAGTTGTAGACCATGTCGTAAATCATGACAATGACTGAGGCAGCTCCAATGAGTCAGCCAAACCTCAGAAGATCAACCGTGGCCTCAATCATCAGAATTTCCACAGTGAGAACAGGTAAGTCTTCAGCATGCACTAAACATTAGGCTACTCTCAATTGTCAAATGACTGTATACTGCATGTCAATGTGTACCACAGAGTAGGTGATGTGACTAAATGTGTTCTTACTGTAATTTTCCCTGCAGAACTGAGACTAGGCCAAATAGGGGAGGCAGAGGCAAAATTCTGACTGACCAACAAGAGCGGGCTGTGGTCAATTTGGTTCGGGCCAGAAATTATGTTCGCCTTACAGAAATTCGGCAGCACATCTTGGACAATGACGACATGTTCATCAATGTGGAAGCCATAAGTTTGCAGACTTTTGCACGCATGCTGAAAAGGCACCAGGTGTCTCTAAAACAGCTATACCGTGTGCCTTTTGAAAGAAATGCAGACAGAGTGAAGCAACTGATGATTGAGTATGTTCAGGTATGTTCAGTTTCAAGATGCCTGTTGTGAACAATGCAATGTTTTGAACATTGGACAGCCTGTGTTAAAAGTGATGACCGTTTTGAGTTTTGTGTCTAGAGTTTTTTTTAAATGACCACAAGGTTCTGAAATTAGTGCCAAAGTGATTGTAAAAAACTGTAGGATCCCATTACCTTTTGCAGAAGCGGCAGCAGTAATTCTTCCTAGGGACCATAAAAACACACAAAACATGACAAGTAACAAAACACTGATAGACAAGTGCAGTCACACACATCTACTGTACAACGATGTACAAACAATACAACTAAACAATTATCTGTGTGTTAGAGTGTCTGAGTGTGTCTGTGCCGTTCCATGAGTTGTTGTTTAATCAGTTTTTAAAGGTAATTTGCTGTTTACTTGAGTATTTTTTTTTACTTCTTAGTGATCCCTTCGTGCGCCAATCCCGTTAACGGGATTGATTTGACAACACCCAGTGAAATAGCAGGGCGCCAAATTCAAAACCAGAAATACTCATAATAATAATTCATAAATCATACAAGTGTTATACATCGGTTTAAAGATTAACTTCTTGTTAATCCAGCCACAGTGTCAGATTTCAAAAAGGCTTTACGGCGAAAGCAAACCATGCTATTATCTGAGGACAGCACCCCATCAAACAAACACATGAAAATCATATTTCAACCCGCCAGGCGTGACACAAAAGTCAGAAATAACGATATAATTCATGCCTTACCTTTGAAGATCTTCTTCTGTTGGCACTCCAATATGTCCATTAAACATCACAAATGGTCCTTTAGTTCGATAAATTCCGTCATTATATCTCCAAAATGTCCATTTATTTGGTGCGTTTGTTTCAGAAAATACACTGGTTCCAACTCGCGCAACATGACTACAAAGTATCTAATAAGTTACCTGTAAACTTGATCCAAACATTTCAAACAACTTTCCTAATCCAACTTTAGGTATTTTTAAACGTAAATAATGGATAAAATTTAAGACGGAATAAACTGTGCTCAATACCGGAGGGAAAACAAAGTGGAGCGAGCTTTCAGGTCGTGCGCCCCAACCACAACAGTACACTTGGCTATCCACTCAGATAGGAAATGGCTACTTCTTCATTTCTCAAAGGAAAAACATCAACCAATTTCTTAAGATTGTTGACATCTAGAGGAAGCGATAGAAACTGCAAGCAAGTGCCTTAGAAATCTAGTTCCACATAGAATACCCATTGAAAAGAGTGACCTAAAAAAAATGTTTCCTGGATGGTTTGTCCTCGGGGTTTCGCCTGACAAATAATTTATGTTATACTCACAGACATAATTTTAACAGTTCAAGAAACTTCAGAGTGTTTTCTATCCAAATCTACCAATTATATGCATATCCTAGCTTCTGGGCCTGAGTAGCAGGTAGTTTACTTTGGGCACACTTTTCATCCGGACGTGAAAATAGTGCCCCCAAGCCTTAAGAAGTTTTAACTAGGCAAGTCAGTTAAGAACAAATTCTTATTTACAAGGACAGCCTACCAGGGAACAGAGGTTTAACTGCCTTGTTCAGGGGCAGAACAACATATTTTTACCTTGTTAGCTCAGGGATTTGATTCAGCAACCTTTCAGTTACTGGCCCACCACTCTAACCACTAGGCTACCTGCTGAGATAGAAGGGAGTCCCATGCGATCATGGCTCTGTATAAAGCCTTGCCGTGAATTCATTTGGACTTGGGATCTGTGAAGAGACCCCTGGTGGCAAGTCTTGTGGGGTATGTACATATGGGTGTCAAAGCTGAATGTTATTTGATTATGCAGACAATCTGGATTTTTCGTCACAGTAATATTTCTCATAAAAACTAGAAGAGAAGAAGTTCATCTCTGGTCAACCCTCAACCAGGAAAGACTGGCATGCTTTTATTGATGTTAGATCTTTATGTGCATTTAAGAGCAAGCCATGCTGCTCTGTTTTGAGCCATCTGCAGCTTTGCTAGTTTTTTCTTTGCTGAACTTGACCATATTACCGGACAGTAAATTGAATGGGGAATGGGACAAGAACAGAGCCTGAACAAATAGTACAGTTGATTTGTGTCAAAAACGCGGAAATAATTTTTTGAACAGACATACCCCTCCCCATCTTCACAACAACTTTGTCAATATGACCATCCAATGATAATTGACCATCCAATGGTATACCTAGGAGTTTAGCTTCCTCAACTTGCTCAATGGTCACACACTTTATACACAACTCCAGTTGAGGTTTAAGTCTTAGAGAATGTTTTGAACCAAATACAATGCTTTTAGTTTTAGATGTATTTAAGACCCTTTTATATGAATCACCCATTCTGGTACTGACTGTAACTCCTTTTTTAGAATTTCAGTGAGCTCATTGGATTTGGGTGCTGGCATGTAGAGTGTGAAAACATTCATTCTAGTCATTCTAGTCATTCTAGCTTTGTATAAGACCAGCGGAAAAATAAACAAATAATAAATAAACAAATCACTGATGTGGTTGGTATGATTGAAGTAGTCTTTCTCAACAAGTAACCTATAATTTTTATTGTCAGTATGATACACCTATGTATTTGTATTTTTTTGTGAGTTTGATTACTTGGACTAAATGTTTTGTCCACAGTAGATATTCATATCTAATTGATATGTGACCGATCGGCTTAATTCGGTTTTATGTAGCAAAATTTGAAATGGTGTTTTTACATGGGATAAAAGTAGAGACCCAGAGCTAGAAAATTGTATATCATACACTACAGTTGAGGGACAATGGTTCTACTTCGAAAGTTAATAAACTTGTAACCTAATTTTTTAGACAATGTCCCTTGAATATTTTGGTAAACCTACTGGAGACCTCTTCTTTTTCTACGCCCATTCAGTATCGTTCACATCCTCTTAAGCCTTAATCCCAACCATCTCTTGAAGGATTCACATGTAAGGCCATGTACTAAACAACCAAATATTTCAAGACTAAAGGCTGGTTTATACTACGGGTGTGTTCGTAAATTCAATCTGGAGTGCCAGAGTGCGCTCTGGGCGTTCCTAAACTCAGAGTATTGTCAGATTGTCCGTTTGTAAATTCTGCGTGTTTCACTCTCAGAGCGTTCAGAGCGCACGCTGGACGCTCTGGCCGAGGAGAAGTGTTGATCCGTGCGTTCTGACCTAACAACAGCAGTCAAGCACCCAAGCTAACTGGCTAACGTTGTCTAGCTTGCTAACTACTTCCAGACACAAATTAAAGAACAGCTCACATTGACCCTTTTAAGCGCCCTAGCAGAGCTGGTTAGGCTGTTTGTATGTTATCCAGAGTGTTGGTGACTGTAACTGTGCTGCTGGCAACAAATTAATTATGCTTTTTGCCAACGTTTACTGACACAATGTTTACTGCCATATTCAATGAGTGTTGACCATTTATAAATGTGTCAGTTATTCTGCGCTGTGGAACAGACGAGTGTGCTCTGAAATTGGAGTGGATAAGTAGAGCAAATTTACAAGCTACGTCTATCGACAGTTGTCGCAGTGACATCAGGAACATTCTACTGAAATAGTTACTTACATGGGGTAGTCTTTTGTTTAGACATGTAGCTAGGTATCTAGCTAAGTAATGAGCCATAATCCCAACTCATAACATTACTACCCTTCATGAATCTGCAGGTAACTAACCAACCAGGTTCAATGTTAGGAATAATATTACTACACAGATCAAACACGTAACGTTAGCTAGCGAGCCAGCCAGCTAACGTTAGCTAGCTAGTGTCATGACGTTCCCCCTTCTGGCTGTAGATCATGGCTTCCCCCTCTCTCACTCTCTCATACACCCAGGTTCTGTTATCTCAGGTCGTAAATTCCTGGCAGAGACTCTCTTCCCCTTTTCATGCAGAGAGCGAGACCACAGAGTGAACAAAGGATTTCACATGGCCGAACTCCTAAATCCCCAAAATGGGAAAATGAAACTATATGTCCACTTGTGAGAATGTGGGAAGGGTCCGTGGACACTTAAGGGACAGTTATGTTGAGTGTATTTTATTTGGTGACCTCAAGAAGGACAGGAAACACACATAACTATATCTCTGAATGTGTACATTTCTCAATTATGGTGTTTGCATCTAATTCTTGTATAAATGGAATGAATACAATTGAAACTATTTGTGAAATGATGTAATGTGATATTAAACCTTTAATGTGAGAGAATTGTATTCCCTTTAAAGTTTATCTCAGTCAGTGGCCACGCCCCCGTGAGCACAGACATGATCTGGCGTCATGGAGCCGCCTTTTCTATTGTTACGAATAACCCCCCTCCCGAGGAAATCCTCTTCAGACTAAGCAAACCAACAGCATGGAGCTGTGATTGTGAATAGTTATTAAGACCACAAAAACCTCAGTGTAAGCTAAGGTTGCAATGGTTGTTGAATTCCTAACCATACTACATGGAGCATCGGCTACATGGCTGGAAATGGTTCAACTCTGAGACTTTCAATCCCTACAGAATAAGAGCAAATCTTAGATACAAATTTCTCGTCTGCAGCTAGAAATTATGTAAACCTGGGATGCGAATGTTCCAGGGAAACAGAAAGAGAGAGAGTGACTCGGATGAACTCTCCAGCAGATGGACCAGATTCCAACAGAGAAGACAACAATGACATACACCGTAAATATGTACTTGCAATTATTCTCGAGTGAGTGGTCGTTCATGTGCGAAGGATTAGCATTTTAATGTATATAATTATAGACTGTGTAATGAATCCATTTTGTCCTTCCCGCTCTTTCTCAGTCCACACCCCCTTCCCTTTGTCCACCAAGCCGTTATATTGGTTTAGCCCACTAGGGGATCTTCCCTATCATTGTTATTAACCAATATCTACTGTTTCTTTGTTTATGCATTTCTGTGATTATTTAGTTAGTTAGTAAATAAATGATTAAGCCAATTGTTGAATGGATGATTTATAGTAAAGGCTGGGTTCGTATAGATAACCAACAATTTATGACGTTCAGATGAGACTGATGTGAGGTAAAGAATAATTCATTAATAGAAGACTAATTAATTGATATTAAAATATCTGAAGAGTAATATTCGCAAAAGTATAACTTTGTAATCTGAAGATTTTCCGTGGTGCCCGATTTCCTAGTTAATTAAATGTACATGATTAGCTTAATCACGTAATAATAATTACAGAGAATTGATTTGATAAAATAACAGTCTTCACCGAAGACACAACACATTATGACACCCCGTGTGAGGAATCTAAGATAGAATGAGACTTTGCCGTTGAATTATGTATATATCAATTGTGCAAACAAAATTGTACAGACAGACTGTTGTATGAGAATAGAGAAAGATATTGGTTGCGTGTGTTTCCATTTGAACAAGCTATTTGGATGCGCCTCCGGTCATGTGTTGATTGCGTCAGAGCAATGAGTTGTAAATTCCAGATTTAGTCCGTTAGGCCAAATTGTACGATTTCGGTCGGTCAATATTAATGTCTAGAGCAAGGGCATAGAGCCAGTAAGGTTAGAAATTAGAGGATAGATCTATTCGGTGACCTGAAGTTATTTGTTCGCCTACCTCACTAAGCCAGTGTGGGTAGGCCACAGGCGTATCTGTTTTTATGTACCGTGCGCTCCGGTAATATAATTCTAGCAAATAGTATGCTGAATGGGTTAACGTGAGACGTCACAGTAAACCCCTCTTTCCATGGTGAAGGGGACCCTATTTTATGCTTGGAAGTGAGATATATGTACAAATAGGATTATCTTAGCACGAGATGCTAAGCTAACAAAGGGAAAACAATTGTATTTTTCCGGTGTCACGTTGAAATTCCTCCGCCTTGCGCGATGGAAGTCCCGCCCTTTGTACTTTCGTTTGATTTCAGCTTTCTGTGATCACTGGTGATGAAGAATCGCCAGTACATTTCTTTAAAAAATAATTAGGTGACACCCAAACTTGGATCACGTTAAGATATCCAGCCAATCGCAATTGACTGGATATCGATGTCTCATTCAATTTGAATAATTAGTAGAATTGCCAGATTTCCTTTTTCAGGTGTATCTTTTAAATAATATCCAAATTGATTGGTTTTATACAACGTGAAAATTTTTACTTTTCACATTAACCTAGAGCGACGCTCTCAGGTTAATTAAAGTTTAATTCCCAAAGAGCCTATACAGGTTTGATTTATCATGAAAATTTATTAAAATCCCCGCCTCCAGCGGGAATCCCATGTGGCTTTGGCCTTAGGGATATTTGAACCTAGTGGTGAATGTACCCTAACATTTCAATTACTGTTTACACCTATGATAATCCAGACACTCAATTGATTGGATATCATCGTCTCAGTCAATTAAAAAAGTTTAATTGTTGAACATACCTTAACATACCTTAAGGTTGAACATACCTTAAGGTTGAACATACCTTAAGGTTAAATGAGACATTAAATTAAATGAGACATTTCAAACTTTCCATTAGTAACCTAGATAAACCAACTTCCCAGGTTAATTAACATTTTATTCCCAGATATTATTATTATTATTCCAATTCAATTTGCTTTTGCAAATTCATTCACATCCAACTCCCACAGTACAGGTACAGTACTGATGGTTCATTAACATCTATAAATAGATTAAAATCATCTTTGCAGCTTCCAACATATTCCAAAACCAAACTTTGGAAATTTAGGGGGAAAAAATTCCTTTCAAATGTTCTAATAATGTGCAAGCTATCAGAGGGGGTAGTCCCCACATCCCCTAGTGGGTCTATAATTATATACATTGAAATGCTAATCCTTCATACATGAACGGCTGCTCATTCGAGAGTAATTGTAAGTACATATTTACGGTGTATGTCATTCTTGTCTTCTCTGTTGGATTCCGGTCCATCTGCTGGAGAGTTCATGCGAGTCTCTCTCTCTCTTTGTTTCGCTGAAGAACAAAGTCTTTCATGGTTAGAATGGATACTTCAGAGTATCATTCAAAAATGTTCTCATAGAATAGATTTTCGGTTATTCGTAAAAATAGACGCCAGACCATGACGCCAGAGAGAATACAATTCTCTCAAATTAAATGTTTAACATCACATTACATCATTTCACAAATAGTTTCATCTTTACTAATTCATTTTATACAAGAATTAGATGCAAACACCATAATTGAGAAATGTACACATTCAGAGATATAGTTATGTGTGTTTCCTGTCCTGTCCTTGAGGTCACCAAATGAAACACACTCAACATAACTGTCCCTTAAGCGTCCATGGACCCTGCTAACATTCTCACAAGTGGACATATAGTTTAATTTTCCAATTTTGGGGATTTAGGAGTTCGGCCACGTGAAATCCTTTGTTCACTCTGTGGTCTCTCTCTCTGCATGCAAAGGGGAAGAGAGACCCCGCCAGGAATTTACAACCTGAGATAACAGAACCTGGGTGTATGAGAGAGTGAGAGAGGGGGAAGCCATGATCTACTGTCATGATCGTCGTCCTCCTCATCTGAGGAGGAGTAGTAAGAAGGATCGTAGGACCAAAATGCAGCGTGATGATTATCCATTTTAATTAGAAAACTTGAAAACAAAGAACAAAACAATAAACGGACAAACGAACGAAAACGCAACAGTCCCGTATGGTGACATACACAAAGACACAGAAACTGGAACAATCACCCACAACCCACAATACAAAACAGGCTACCTAAATATGGTTCCCAATCAGAGACAACGACTAACACCTGCCTCTGATTGAGAACCATATCAGTCCAAACACATAGAAACAGACAAACTAGACATACAACATAGAATGCCCACTCAGATCACACCCTGACCAAACAAAACATAGAAACATACAAAGCAAACTATGGTCAGGGCGTGACATCTACGCTCAGAAATGGCCACGTCATGACACTAGCTAGCTAGCAGTACACTTTAACTTGAAATGAAAATGACTTTCTGACAAAATTAGAAATGTGTAATATCTGAAAATGTTGCTGGATAGACTATCTTACCCTTATACAGTAGCAGTCAAAAGTTTGGACACACCTACTCATCCAGGATTTTTCTTTATTTTTACTATTTTCTACATTGTAGAATAATAGTGAAGACATCAAAACTATTCAATAACACATATGGAATCATGTAAAAACTAGAAAAGTGTTAAACAAATCAAAATATATTATATTATATACAAATATTATATTTGAGATTCTTCAAAGTAGCAACCCTTTGACTTGATGACAGCTTTGTAAACTCTTGGCATTCTCTCAACCATCTTCATAAGTTAGTCACCTGGATTGCAATTCAATTAAAAGGTGTGCCTTGTTAAAAATGTATTTGTGGAATGTCTTTCCTTCTTAATGCATTTAAGCCAATCAGTTGTGTTGTGACAAAGTAAGGTTGATATACAGAAGACAGCCCTATTTGGTAAAAGACCAAGTCCTTATTATGGCAAGAACAGCTCAAATAAGCAAAGAGAAATTACAGTCCATCATTGCTTTAAGACATGAAGGTCAGTCAATGCATAACATTTCAAGAACATTGCAGTTGCAAAAACCATCAGGCACTATCAAGCACTAAAACCATCAAGCACTAGAACAGGCTCTCATGAGGACCGCCACGTCAAGGCTCTCATGAGGACCGTCAAGTAACAGACACATCTCAACATCAACTGTTCAGAGGAGACTACGCAAATCAGGCTTTCATGGTCGAATTGCTGCAAAGAAACCCTTACTAAAGGACCCCAATAAGAAGAAGAGACTTGTTTGGGCCAAGAAACACGAGCAATGGACATTAGACTGGTCCAAATTTGAGATTTTTGTTCCCAAACACCGTGTTTTTGTGAGACGCAGAGTAGGTGAACGCATATATGGTTCCCACCGTGAAGCATGGAGGAGGAGGTGTGATGGTGTGGGGGTGCTTTGCTGGTGAAATGTCAGTGATTTATTTAGAATTCAAGGCACACTTAACCTGCATGACTACCACAGCATTCTGTAGCGATATGCCATCCCATCTGGTTGCACTTAGTGGAACTATAATTTGTTTTTCAACAGAAAAGTGACTTAACACACATCCAAGCTGTGTAAGGGTTATTTGACCAAGTAGGAGAGTGATGGAGTGCTACATCAGATGACCTGGCCTCCACAATCTCCTGACCTCAACCTATTTAAGATGGTTTGGGACGAGTTGGACCGCAGACTGAAGGATAAGCACCCAACAAGCGCTCAGCATATGTGGGAACTCCTTCAAGACTGTTGGAAAAGCATTCCAAGTGATGCTGGTTGAGAGAATGCCAAGATTGTGCAAAGCAGTCATCAAGGCAAAGGGAGGCTTCTTTGAACAAAATAAATGTATAATATATTTAAATTTGTTTAACCCTTTTTTGGTTACTACATTATTCCATATGTGTTATTTCATAGTTGTGTTGTCTTCACTATTATTTAACAATGTAGAAAATAGTAAAAATAAAGAAAAATCCTGGAATGAGTAGGTGTGTCCAAACTTTTGACTGGTACTGTACATGGATGGACGCTTCTCCCTCTCTGTCACAGATGCCATGGTTGCCCATAGTTTGAACATGTAATCCATACTCTAATTACACCGACTATTCCACTGATTTCAAAACTCTGTCCTCCAGAAAGTGGAGAGCAACATTTTTGCAGTTCTTCTTTGTGACATCTTTCAAAAAAAGCTATGTTAGAAAGGATTACAGACACATACTGACCAGCTCATGTTATAGACAGAAGCGGACTACATGGCAGACCAATCTGAACTCATTTCTCGGCATGTCCAGCCCAATCATTATCTCAGTCAATCAAGACTAGCGGGAAAGTTCCTGTCTTTTTTCCGTGGCTAAACCAACTAGGCTCATAATTTAACAATTGTATTCGTATCTACAGATGGCATACAAGTTTGTTATTAATACACATGAAAGTTCACGTGTTCCACGTTTCTGCCAAAAAGGGAATTTAGATTTTTTTTAAAGTTTACGTTCAAACGGCTCTACTGTGAAGTAGTGACCCACAACATACGCCTAATTTCCTGAAACCAGTCACATATGCCGAATATTTTGCTCACTCATTCAAGGACATTGTGTTGGAAGATTTGGTAGGCTGCCTGAGAAATATATTAATATTTTGAAAATAAAACCATAAAAATGTTTCAAAGCTGTGGGTTAGTAGATGCTGCTGCATCAAATCACCTATCACTCTCATTCTGTGTCGCTGGGGTACCAGGCAGCCGACATTTGTTGTGCAGCGTTCTCACATTATATTTCCTTTTCCTACCTCTGCTTGTTCTTGTAACTGGGAACCCTACACTCATTGGCAGCGTGCACCCTTCTGCTGAGCCCAGCATCTTGGTCACACTCTGTGACTGGGTTTGAGTGCAGGGCGCTGGGTGCGAGGGGACTGGAGGAAGTGTTAGCTACTTCACCACCATGAGAAAGCCTGGATGATTGTGGGCTGTTGATAGATTTCAGAGGTGTTGATTCAAAGGCTTGAACTCCCTGTACACAAGCTTGACAAAATATTTTGGTGGGAAGAAGAAGTCATTATTGAAGCAAACGACTAGTGAACAGTGTTTTTCTGCACAGCAGCGGGGGAGAAGTGATCTGCCTGCACTTGCCAGAGCAGAGCCCCCTGGTTTGTTTGCCTACCGGGCTGGGTGGGTAAGAGGGTACCAATACCAGCCCTGCTCCCTGCCTCCTCTCCTCTTAGCTCCATCCATTGCTGTGCCAGGATGTGGCCACCTAGCAGCAGAATCAACCAAAATTACTGTTTCAATTAAACCTCCAGCTGGCGGTGGCAACCGCCCCCCTACCCCCCATCACCAGCCCCATCACCAGCCCCATCACCAGCCCCATCACCAGTCCAGAAGAAACAACCTTCTCAAGTTTTGTGCAATTAGACACTCCATCTGTCTGAGATGAGATACCCCATCATGCATCCTATGCATTTACTCACATACTTTTTCCAATTGCAGTCCTTCCATGGAAAAATTTAGCAATGCACTGAGGACTCAATGCATGGCAATTGCTACACAAGAAGAAAATTCATCATAATTTCTCAAACATGTTATTTTGATGATTACCCCCAAGTCTCTAATCTCTTTGTCTGTGGTCCGTCCATCCCTTTGAGAGAGTGAAAGAGATCACGCTGTAAAGCAGACTGCTGTGATGATCTGTGTGTGTGTGTGTGTGTGTGTGTGTGTGTGTGTGTGTGTGTGTGTGTGTGTGTGTGTGTGTGTGTGTGTGTGTGTGTGTGTGTGTGTGTGTGTGTGTGTGTGTGTGTGTGTGTGTGTGTGTGTGTGTGTGTGTGTGTGTGTGTGTGTCTGTGAATGTGTGTGTGTGTGTGGGTGTGTTGCGCCGCAACTGTCTTTGCAAATGCAGCTCTCCATCAATGTGTTCAACCTCACATATGCACGCAGACAGACACACCTACATGTAAGCTACACACGTATATCTCATATATGACAAATGTTTCCGTCGCGCACAAAGAGACCACGCTCCTGGTGATGTCTATTCTTCGGCTGGGTGTGAATTGAGGAAGGCTGGGAGCCAGATGGGACCGGTAGATCAGGTTACCTGTTATAGCAGCGCATCTGCCAAGCCAGTCAATCACCTTGATGTCTGTGACAGGTCGATGGAGCCTGAGCAAGAAAGGCTAATGCAAAGGGAAGAGCAATTGGTTTGCTGGATCTAACCCTCATCCTCCTTCGCTCCCCTCCTTCACATCCTCCTCCCCTACCCCCAACACTATCTCTGGAGCCTCCGCCTCACCCACCCAGCCCCATGCAACACCAGCCTTGGACTTGAATTTGCAGCTCAGGTTGGCTTCTGAGGGTTCTGTCTGAGGGACACAGGGACGAAGGTGGGGCTCAGTTACAGCTAAACCACTACTATTCTGTATTGACCAAGTCAATACAAAATACACTCCAAAAAAAAAAAAAAAAAAAAGTCTCAGTTTTTTTGACATCTCAGATCTCTGTCCTTTGTCTATGTCCATAGAACCCCTTGGCTCAACTACTTGGAGAGTATATTCTTCAGCTATTGTCTTTGTGCATGTATTTGAAACAGCCAGTTCTCTGACCAGATTCTAAACAATTTGAAACTTTCAAACTGTAGTACAGTCCTGAAAAGCATTTATCATATTAACATACTGCAATATTCTGTATGAATTGTGGTGTATTGCCACAATAGACAATAGACTGACCCTGTTCCTCCTCACATTAGATAAGAATATATAAAAGATGTAACCTGATACCGCTAGGGGTCCTACATCACCTGGCTTCTTTAAATATTCTCTTACTTGTAAGCTAAGTGATTTGAGAGAGATTGTGCCTAGACTGTCAGAACTTTCCTGTCATATACTTCAACAGCAAATAGATAGCTGCTGGATGAATAATTCATAAGAGGCAATTTTCCCCCAGTCACTGAGTCATCAATCACATCACAGAAATCTGTGACCCAAACAGCACCCTATTCCCTATTTAGTGCACTACTTTTAGCCAGAACCCTGTGTGCACTATATAGGTAATAGGGTGCCATTTTGGATGGACCCCAGGAGGATGAAGACCCCTGAGTCAGCCAGTGGAGCTGCTCTACTGTCAAAGCCAGCCAGGTACTATTATTGGACAAAATGGTTGACACTTGCTGATCTTTTAGTTCATGTTGCACTGCAGCACTGTGAAACTTCCAGTTGCATAGACAAGCTACTAGAGAGTATCTAGCTCCCTTTTGCTTATTGACTTACTGGCCAGTGTGAGCTCTTATTATTCTTTACTTTGTTATCGCTATCACACTACAACTGCATTTGCAAGTAGATTATTTTCATAAAAAAAGGTGTATTTTCATAAAGAAATCAATGCAAATATTTTCTACTTTGTCTTTTTTTTTTACAGACAGAAATGCTCTGCTTGAAAAGACCCTCTTCAGTGGAGCAATTTGATCCGTGATTGCATGCATTTACCCATGTAATTGAAATAATGAGAGATGATTGCTTTGAGCTCTTAGTCATAAGTTTCTAATCTTTTTGTTTAATCCTGGCATCAGCTGTCAGCGTGCTCGTTGGAGCTTCGGGAAGATACACTGAGGATATCATTTGCATCACCTCAGACAGTAATTTTTTCTCCCTTTCTCCCTGAGCTGATGCATGCTCCTGATTATATACAACTCTCCCAGGAACACAGGAGTTCTTGTGTTGTTTTGATAGGAACAAAGCAAACCGGAGCACAAATATGCAAGCGGCTTGTAGCAAAATTGCTGTCAGCCACAAGCAAAATAAAAAGCCCTCCTTCTCGTCACAGGTTCCGTGGCATTTGTTAAAGCTGTAATTCCTCATTCTTCAACAGAGCTACCATGTCCTGATGATGGTGAGGATAGGACGCACCCTGTCACGGCGTTACACCTGACCTCCCTCCATCCCATCCTCCTCAAGCAGAGAGACACACCTCTGGGTGAAGCCTTTTACAAATGAACTATCAATCCCTCGATGTCTCCAGGCCAGCTGTCTACGACTATCACAATAACAAGATAATGCAAAGCAAACACAAGCACAAGCACATGAAAGTGTGGCAGTTCATTCTGCAGCAAATCAAAACGTGTCAAAGTGTTTTTGAAATATTTATATACTTTTTTTTCTTGTGAAAAACAGTGATAGTATAGTGAACATCTTCTAATTACACAGAGAGATGAAAATAATGATTTACAGTATTTGATTTTTGTAGTATTTAAATGTAAAGTCATCAAAATGGGGATTTCTCCATGCAGCAGACAATCATTCAGAGCCATTAGTTAGTGCTAAAAATTGTAAAATGACTCAAATTTAATGCTCATGTCTCTTTTCTACTTTTCCTCCAGCCATGCAGGATGATGGACACCAAGTATCCCCCCAGAGCAATACTAACCTATTACAGTAGCAGACAGACTGACAAATCTGCATTCCCCCCCATAGGCTCTCTTCATTTCTTTCACACTAAACTCCTGTTTCTTTCGTCTAATGCAGCTACAGTACTGCAGGCTATTGAAGGCTCTGACCATGACAATGGACATTTTGATAAACCCACCATTCAGGAGTTACAGTATATAGGAAAGATTTAACACACACATAAGACATTGTAAAGGTTGCTGAATCATAGGTGCCATGTCTTTCAGGACACCAGATGAGATGCAATCAACTCAGGTGTAAATTTTCCTAAACCATTTTATCAGAGATTCTTTTCTATTGTGAGACGTGTAACAAAAGGGTTGAAGGTTGGCGGAATGGATACAATAGCTGACATGTCCTCTCTCCGACAATAGTTAGCTATGTCACAGCAAAACTTTATTCGATTTTTGGGCCTTTATTCCAGTAAGCGTGTATTAGTTAGGTGTGGAATTGATATAATGATGTGGATAGCACTATGTGGAATAAGATCTATGGTCTGCATCCTATAGGTAGCTCTGTGGGTGTTTCCATCAGCAATACCAAGGCTTTCTACCGAGGTCTAGTGTACTCAGGCACAATTTCACATCATTTCCCTGTTCAAAGCCATACAGTTGAAGTCAGAAGTTTACATACAACTTAGCCAAATACATTTAAACTCAGTTTTCACAATTCCTGACGTTTAATCCTAGTAAAAATTCCCTGTTTTAGGTCAGTTAGGATCACCACTTTATTTTAAGAATGTGAAATGTCAGAATAATAGTAGAGAGAATACATTTTTTCAGCTTTTATTTCTTTCATCTCATTCCCAGTGGGTCAGAAGTTTACATACATTCAATTAGTATATGGTAGCGTTGCCTTTAAATTGTTTAACTTGGGTCAAACATTTCGGGTAGCCTTCCACAAGCTTCCCACACTAAGTTGGGTGAATTTTGACCCATTCCTCCTGACAGAGCTGGTGTAACTGAGTCAGGTTTGTAGGCCTCCTTGCTCGCACACGCTTTTTCAGTTCTGCCCACAAATTTTCTATAGGATTGAGGTCAGGGCTTTGTGATGGCCACTCCAATACCTTGACTTTGTTGTCCTGAATAAGCCATTTTGCCACAACTTTGGAAGGTCATTGTCCATTTGGAAGACCCATTTGCGACCAAGCTTTAAATTCCTGACTGATGTCTTGAGATGCTTCAATTTATCCACATAATTTCCGTTCCTCATGATGCCATCTATTTTGTGAAATGCACCAGTCCCTCCTGCAGCAAAGCACCCTCACAACATGATGCTGCCACCCCTTGTAACGGCTGTCAATGTCGTTCTCCTCCTCAGACGAGGAGGAGCATGGATCGGACCAAGATGCGGAGTAGGAGGTATTCATGATTTTAATGGCAAACCAACAAACACTACAAATTTAACAAAACAACAAACGTGACTAACCTGCAACAGTCCTGTGTGGCCCAAACGCTGACACAGGAAACAAACACCCACAAAACACCAGTGAAACCCTGGCTGCCTTAGTATGACTCTCAATCAGAGACAAACGATACACACCTGTCTCTAATTGAGAATCATACCAGGCCGAACACAAAACCCAACATAGAAATACAAAACATAGACTGCCCACCCAACACTCACGCCCTGACCAATAAAGACATACAAAACAAGAGAAACCAGGTCAGGAACGTGACACCCCTGTGCTTCATGGTTGGGATGGTGTTCTTCAGCTTGCAAGCATCCCCCTTTATCCTCCAAACATAACGATGGTCATTATGGCCAAACAGTTCTATGGCCAAAACTGTAGTTTGTTAACAAGAAATTTGTGGAGTGGTTGAAAAATTAGTTTTAATGACTCCAACCTAAGTGTATGTAAACTTCTGACTCAACTGTATATAGAGAAGCCTCCTGTTATCACTGAACACTCTTCGCTTGATATAATTAAATACAGAATGCAAGGCACAACGCAATTTGGGACAGACTGAAAGCTGTGTATTTCTCAAGCAACAGTTATAATTTAATTGGAACACATCAATTTATTTCACATTTTTTAAATGTCATGCCTTTACAAGAACTAACCAAATGTGCATCTACTGCTGAATGTTTTTGCACATTGGGGAAATAAATAAATAAGTCTAAATGCCAGTGTACTGAAAATGCCAAGCGTTTTCTAAAGCAGCAAAAGTTGACTTATAAATGCATTGCGTGGTGCAGCCGCCTTCACTATGATTGTTCTGCGTAGTGTTTCCAAATGCTTTGAGTGCAGGTAGTCTACTTGACTTAAAAGGGCAGCAAATTGTGGCGTGCCTTTGTTTCTGTTTCCTCATCTGTTTTGTTTAATGTAGTGAAATATTCAGCCATCGAGACTCATAGAAAGTCCAATATTGACACATACTGGAAGACATTGGTGCCATTCATTTGAGTTTTATAAAAGAACAAGGGCCCAATTCCAACACAGGAATTTATGCCTTTCCTACACACCCCTTTCCTAAGCATTTCTCAGTAGTTGGTATTCAGATTTACTTTATGAAGGTGCCTAACGAGCTTTGCAGGCTTGGTTTCCTTGTGCACACGCTGAATAGCATCAGCCACTGAAAACCCTCCCACTTGCTGGCCAACAGATTTTCTCTTGGAGTTGTCATTTCATTTTCTGCCATTTGACTGCTTTCACATTTGTCTCTAGCGATTATAAGGTAAAATAGATCTAAAACAAGTATCATTTATATTTACAATTCCCCTTATCCCAACATATTACTAATTTACCTGGCTCTTATCAATAGATCTTATCAATTTGTAAATTACAGTGCATGGAGAATGGTGTTATTTCAATCTGAAAAAATGAAGTAGATGCTTTTTCCACTTGGAACTGGCAGGTTCACTTAACCTTTTCATGGTTTCCTCACGCGTAAAGGTGGTGGAATTATTAGGGAATTAAGTCAAGGTCAGAATATGGCGTATCTGTAGACACACCTCCGCCACACCTTCATTTATTCGTTTTCCACACAAAACTAATAGCAGGTGAATAGCATGCTTAAGTATGCTTAAGATCAAGGTCAGAATACACATAAAGAGAAAGTGCATGCAAATTGAATTATGTTCCATTGACGCACGCTTAACTCGGGACAGAATCGGGTGCCAAATCGGGTGCCAAATGAATAAACTCTACCTCAAGAAATAATCAAAGGGATTTTAAGTCAACACCCCGTATGTTACAATTCTACACACTTTGACATTAGTTTTTATGCCTTGAGTGGTATTTTGAGGGGTACTTAGAGGGGTATTTTGAGAACACAGTATAAGTGGAAAGGCCCCCAATCCCCCCAAAAAATATAAATATACACTACCATTCAAAAATTTGGGGTCACTTAGAAATGTCCTTGTTTTTTAAAGAAAAACTTTTTTTTGTATATTAAAATAACATAAAATTGATCAGAAATACAGTATAGACATTGTTGATGGTGTAAATGATTATTGTAGCTGGAAACGACTGTTTTTTAATGGAATATTGTAACGGCTGTCGTCTTCCTCCTCATCCGAGGAGGAGAAGTTTGAAGGATCAGAGGACCAATGCGCAGCGTGGTAATTGTTCATCTTATTTAATGGAAGTGAACAACTCAAAATACAAAAACAACAAAGTGAAAACCGAAACAGTTCTATCTGGTGCAGACACACAAAGGCTGAAAACAACCACCCACAAAACCCAACAGAAAACAGGCTACCTAAATATGGTTCCCAATCAGGGACAACGATTGACAGCTGCCTCTGATTGAGAACCATATCAGGCCAAACACAGAAAACCAACACAGAAATAGAAAACATAGATTACCCACTCAACTCACGCCCTGACCACACTAAAACAAAGAAAATACAAAAGAACTATGGTCAGAACGTGACTGTACCCCCCCCCCCCCCACCCAAGGTGCGGACTCCGGCCGCAAAACCTGAACCTATAGGGGAGGGTCTGGGTGGGCATCTGTCCGCGGTGGAGGCTCTGGCGCTGGACGTGGACCCCACTCCACCATTGTCATTACCCGCTTCCGTGGCCTCCTAGGAACGGCGACCCTCGCCGCCGACCTAGGATTGGCAACCCTACTAAATGGCCCCACTGGACTGAGGGGCGCCTCTGGACTGAGGGGCAGCTCCGGACTGAGGGGCAGCTCCGGACTGAGGGGCAGCTCCGGACTGAGGGGTAGCTCCGGACTGAGGGGTAGTTCATGACTGAGGGGTAGCTCAGGACTGAGGTGCAGCTCAGGACTGAGGGGCAGCTCAGGACTGAGGGGCAGCTCAGGACTGAAAGGCAGCTCCGGACTGAAAGGCAGCTCCGGACTGAAAGGCAGCTCCGGAATGAAGAGCAGCTCCGGACTGAAAGGCAGCTCCGGACTGAAGGGCAGCTCCGGACTGAAGGGCAGCTCCGGACTGACTGACGGACGGCTCTAGCGGCTCAGGACAGACGGGCGGCTCTAGCGGCTCAGGACAGACGGGCGGCTCTAGCGGCTCAGGACAGACGGGCGTTCTAGCGGCTCAGGACAGACGGGCGGCTCTAGCGGCTCAGGACAGACGGGCGGCTCTGACGACTCAGGACAGACGGGCGACTCAGATAGTGCTGGACAAACGGGCAGCTCAGGCGGCGCTGGACAGACGGGCAGCTCAGGCGGCGCTGGACAGACGGGCAGCTCAGGCGGCGGTACCAGACTGGGGACACGTACCACTGGGCGAGTGCGGGGAGGAGGAACAGGGCGTACTGGACTCTGGAGATGCACAGGAAGCCTGGTGCGTGGTGTTGGCACTGGTGGTACTGGGCTGGTGCGAGGGGCTGCCATAGGCGGGCTGGTGCGTGGATAAGGCACCGGATAGACCGGACCGTGGAGGCGCACTACAGGTCTCGAGCACCGAGCCTGCCCAACCCTACCTGGCTGAATGCTCCCCGTAGCCAGGCCAGTGCGGCGAGGTGGAATAGCCCGCACTGGGCTGTGCTGGCGAACCGGGGACACCATGTGTAGGGCTGGTGCCATGTACACCGGCCCGAGGAGACGCACTGGAGACCAGATGCGTAGAGCCGGCTTCATGGCACCTGGCTCGATGCCCACTCTAGCCAGGCCGATACGAGGTGCTGCTATGTACCGCACCGGGCTATGCCTGCTTACCGGGGACACCGTGCGCATCTCTGCATAACACGGTGCCTGCCCGGTCGCTCTCTCTCCACGGTAAGCATGGGGAGTTGGCACAGGTCTCCTACCTGGCTTAGCCACACTCCCCGTGTGCTCCCCCCCAAGAAATTTTTGGGGCTGCCTCTCTGGCTTCCAGCCGCGCTTTCGTGCAGCCTCCTCATACCACCGCTTTTCCGCTTTCGCTGCCTCCAGCTCAGCTTTGGGGCGGCGATACTCACCAGCCTGTACCCAGGGTCCCTTGCCGTCCAGAATCTCCTCCCAAGTCCATTTCTCCAGATATCGCTGGTTCTCCTGTTGCTGCCCGTTACCACGCTGCTTGGTCCTTTTTTGGTGGGTGGTTCTGTAACGTCTGGAGAGTGATGGGTGTGGAGTCAGACGCAGAGAATAGAAGGTTGACGGGAAAAACGCTTTAATGTCCTTTCGCACAGTAACCAGTTACAAACATGGGTGAAGCCCAAAACACAGGCGCAACAAACCCAAAACCATAGTTACTAAAATACCGGACAGCGAAAACCCAAAAGAACACAAACACCACTAACGTGAAATAACAACAAGCCCGCACAAACACCAGCGGGCTAAACAAACTTATATAACACCCATCCCAAAACCCCAACAAGGAACAGGTGAAAACAATTAGACAAAAACAAACGAAAAGGAAAAAGGGATCGGTGGCAGCTAGTAGACCGGCGACGACGACCGCCGAGTGCCACCCGAACAGGAAGGGGAGCCACCTTCGGTGGTATTCGTGACAAATATCTACATAGGCGTACAGGGGCCCATTATCTGCACCCATCACTCCTGTGTTCCAATGGCACGTTGTGTTAGCTAATCCAAGTATATCATTTTAAAAGGCTAATTGATCATTAGAAAACCATTTTGCAATTATCTTAGCACAGCTGAAAATTGTTGTCCTGATTAAAGAAGCAATAAAACTGTCCTTCTTTAGATTAGTTGAGTATCTGGAGCATCAGCATTTGTGGGTTTGATTACAGGCTCAAAATGGCCAGAAACAAATATCTTTCATCTGAAACTCATCAGTCTATTCTTGTTCTGAGAAATGAAGGCTATTCCAATGTGAGAAATTTCCAAGACTGATGATCTCATACAACGCTGTGTACTACTCCCTTCACAGAACAGCTCAAACTAGCTCTAACCATAATAGAAAAAAAGAGTGGGAGGCCCCAGTGCACAACTGCACAACTGAGCAAGAGGACAAGTACATTAGAGTGTCTAGTTTGTATAGCCTCAAAACATGGTTTAAAACAATAATTTGATATCATGGTTGGTCAGTCCTTGCATCCATAGCTCTGTCTATTAATCTGAGAGTGGTTACATTTCTCCAGGCCCATCCCTCAGCTTTTTACCAAAACAGAGGCGGGCCGAGCGTTTTGTTATTGTTTCTGTGGATTATTAAGATATCAAAGTGTCACCAACAAAAAGTTTAACAATAGGCCTATAGCAAATGCAGCATATGGCATTCATCAATCACATGTCCAGGATGTTTCTAGTGGGCCATAACCCTCCCAGTCCACCAGGTACTGGAAACCCCTACCCCGTGGTCGAACCCTCAGGAGGCGTCTCACCGTGTATGCCGGATGTACATCCAGGATGTCTCTCCTCCGGGCCATAACCCTCCCAGTCAACCAGGTACTGGAAACCCCTGCCCGTGGTTGAAGCCTCAGGAGGTGTCTCACCGTGTATGCCGGATGGCCATCGATGACACATG
The DNA here is from genome assembly GCF_045679555.1 of Salvelinus alpinus. NCBI lineage: Eukaryota > Metazoa > Chordata > Actinopteri > Salmoniformes > Salmonidae > Salvelinus > Salvelinus alpinus. The sequence continues at coordinate 20,069,494 of NC_092119.1, forward strand.
GAGGAGGGGTGGGCCTGGAAATAGAAGACAAAGGGCTGTGAGGCACAGGCTTAATTCTAGACACATGGAATGTAGGATGTATACGAAGGGTACGGGGCAACAGAAGGCGAACAGCAGAGTGGCTAATGATCTTGGAGATGGGGAAAGGGCTGATAAACCGGGGGGACAGTTTGGGAGACTCCACCGGGAGGGGCAGATCCCAGGTGGACAGCCATACTTTCTGCCCGAGATGATACTGGGGAGCTGGGCTCCGATGGCGATCCGCTTGTCGTCAATAACTGGAGGTGGTCTTGAGGAGGACCGACTGGGCTCTCCTCCAGTACGACAACAGCGGCGGACAAACATATGAGCAGAAGGCTTGCAAACCTCCTCTTCCTGCTCAGGGAAGAGCGGGGGCTAATACTCCAGGGAACACTGAAAGGGAGATAGGCCCGTGGCAGAGCAGGGAAGGGTGTTGCAGGCGTATTCGACCCACACAAGCTGCTGTCTCCAGGTGGTGGGGTTGGTGGAGACCAAGTAGCGCAGGGTAGTTTTCACGTCCTGTTTGGCTCGCTCCAACTGACCGCTGGACTGGGGGTGGAACCCGGAGGCCTGGCTGGCCAACGACCCATTTAGGGTGCAGAACGCCTTCCAGAAAAGGGATGAGAACTGAGGACCCGGGTCGTAGACCATGTCCACGGGCATTCCATGGATCCGGAAGATGTGCTGCACTATGAGCTGGGCTGTCTCTAGTAGTTTGGGGAGAGGAATGAAGTGAGCAGCTTTGGAAAACCAATCCACCATGGTCAGGATGGCGGTGTTTCCATCAGACGGGGGAAGACTCGTGACAAAGTCCAGGGAGATGTGAGACCAGGGACGGTGGGGGACAGGCAGAGGTTGGAGGAGACCAGCCGGAGCTTGCCGAGGAGTCTTGTTCTGTGGACACACCTTGCAAGCGGCGATGAATGGAGACACATCAGGAACCATAGTAGGCGACCAAATGCTCTGTCACACAAGGCCAGGGTCCGACGGGCGCATGGGTGGCAGGCAAGCCTGGAGGAGTGGGCCCACTACAGGACCGTAGCGCGAACGGCGTCAGGAACAAACATTTGGTTATCAGCCCCCCCCCCCCGGGGGGAAAACTGCGCCTTATCGACCTGCTGCCCTATTCCCCAGCTGAGTGCCGTCGCCAGGCATGAAGTGGGAAGGATGGTCTCAGGTTCCGGGGTAGTAGTCCTGGGGCTATAGTGGCGGGACAGTGCATCCGGCTTGACATTCTTGGATCCCGGCCAGTATGAGAGGGAGAACCGTGTGAACAGCAGGGCCCATCTGGCTTGCCTGGAGTTGAGGCGCTTGGTGGTGCGGACATACTCCAGGTTCCTGTGGTCAGTCCACACGATGAACAAATGTTCCGCCCCCTCCAGCCAGTGCCTCCATTCCTCCAACGCCATCTTCACGCGAGAAGCTCACAATTCCCCACATCATAGTTCCTTTCCATGGCATTGAGGCGATGAGAGAAGAAGGCGCAGGGATGTAGCTTGAGGTCAAGGGTAGAACGCTGGGACAGGACAGCCCCCACTCCGACATCCGAAGCATCGGCCTCCACCACGAGATGGGTCAGGATGAACCAGGATGGGAGCTGTGGTGAAGCAATGTTTGAGGTCTGGAAACGTCTGGTCAGCAGCTGGAGACCACGTGAACGGAACCTCGGGCAAGGTGAGTGCTGACAGGGGGGAAGCCAGGGTGCTGCAACCCCGGATAAAGCGGCGATAGAAGTTGGCAAACCCCAGGGAACGTTGCAGTTGCACCCTGGACGTAGGCTGAGGCAAATCCATCACTGCTTTCACCTTCCCGGGATTCATCTGGACACTCCCAGCAGAGATGATGTAACCCAGAAAGGGGATAGAGAAGCGATGGAACTCGCACTTCTCCGCCTTCACAAACAGCTGATTCTCCAGAAGGCGTTGAAGGTCCTGCCGGACATAGAGCATGTGTTCTTCAGGGGAGCGGGAGAAGACGAGGATGTCATCAATGTAGACGAAGAGGAATCGGTTCAACATGTTGCGGAGGAAATCATTCACCAGAGCTTGGAACACAGCAGGGGCTCGTTGGTTAGGCCAAAGGGCATGACCAGATACTAGTAGTGGCCACTGGCTGTGTGGAAGGCAGTCTTCCACTCGTCCCCCTCTCGTATCCGCACCAGATGGTAGGCGTTCCGTAAATTCAGCTTGGAAACCACAGTGGCCCCCTGGAGCGGCTCGAAGGCCGAGGAGATGAGTGGTAGCGGGTAATGTTTCTTAACCATCATGTCAATGCACAGGCACAGGGTCTTGTCCTTTTTCTCCACGAAGAAGAACCGTGCGCTGGCGGGAGAGGAAGAGGGACGAATAAATCCAGCAGATAGGGAGTCCCCAATGTAGGTATCCATAGCCTTGGTCTCCGATCCCGACAGAGAGTACAGACGTCCTCAGGGCGGAGTGGTGCTAGGGAGAAGGTCAGTTCCGTAGTCATAGGATCGGTGCTGTGGAAGCGATGTAGCCCGGGTCTTGCTGAACATCTCCCAGAGGTCCTGGTACTCAACGGTAATGGCGGAGAGGTCCGGGCACCTTCCCGAGCCCCCAGGAAGACGTCCCGGGGCAGGTTGTGCTGACTTCAGGCAATGGGTGTGGCAGAACGGGCTCCATCCCATGATGGCACCAGTAGATCAGTTAATGAGGGCATTGTGTCGTTGGAGCCAGGAGAATCCCAATACAATGGGAATCAGAGGGGACTTGATGAGCAGGATTTGAAAGCCTCGCTGTGGTTCCCCGACACTCGTAGATTGATGGGAGTGGTGTTGTGGGTGACTAGGCCTATAGAGCGCCCGTCCAGCGCTCTAACATCCATGGAAAGGAGAGGGGCTGAGTGTTCAGCTCTGACGCCAGGGTAGCGTCCAAAAAGCTCTCATCGGCCTCAGAGTGAGAACCCGGAGAGATTTGGACTGGTCTCCCCACAGCAGAATGACATGAAAAGTGGTGCAATCAGCGGAAGCAGGAACGTTCTCCATATGGCCTATCTGAGTACTTGCTCCTACCGGTGAGCCTGGTTTCTTTAAAGGACAAGAGGACATGAAATGACCAAGAGTCCCGCAATACAGACAACTCTTCGTGTCAATTCTATATTGCCATTCCGCTGGCGACAGCCCAGCTCAGCCTAGTGGCATAGGCTCAGGAAGCGGTGACTCAGTCATCTTCGGCAGCCCTCGGGTTCTATTGGCAACGAGACCATCGGGAGCTTCGGACGCAAGGTAGGATCCTGGGGCATGCGAGTGAAATCCAAATTCCTCTCCCTCCGTCGTTCCCGTAATCGCCCATCGATACGGCTGGTCAAAGCAATGAGGGAATCGAGCTCCGTAGGTAACTCCCGGGTTGCAAGCTCGTCCTTGACCCCCTGCGAGATGCCGTGCAGGAACATATTGAACAGTGCCTCTTGATTCCAAGCACTCTCTGCTGCCAACGTGTGGAAATCCACTGCATAATCAGCTACACTGCGGAAGTCCTGCCGAAGCCGGAATAGCTTCCGGGCAGCCTCTCGCCCGGGGAACGAGGCATCAAAGACCTTCCTCACTTCTCCCACGAACCCCTCCAGACTAACGCATATGAACGGCTGTTGTTCCCACACTGCAGTAGCCCAGGTGAGAGCCCTCCCGGACATCAGTGTGATGAAGTAGGCTATCTTGGAGGGTTCCGAGGGGTGGGAGGAGGGCTGAAGCTCGAAGACAGGGGCACACTGAGCTAGGAACTTCCGTCAGGTGCTCGACCTTCCATTGAAGCGTTCCAGATGAGATAAGCGGGGCTCCCGAGAAGATGGAGTGACCGATGAGACGGCACTGCTAGCAGCTGAGTCGCTAAGGAGCTGTGGGGTTACCACCATGGTAGGCGACCTCCCAGACAACCCATGGAATTGCTTCAGCAAACTGTGTAATGCCCGGTCATGGCATTCAGCCAATGTTTGGACCCCCTCCACAAGGCCACGAAGCAATTCCTCGTGCAGACCGATGGTGGCTCCCTGGGTGGAGATGGCGTTGCGCAGCTGGCCCGCGTCTGCTGGGTCAGTCATGGCCAGTTCGTACTATCAGGTATCAAGGTAAGACCCAGATGCAGACTGTGTCAAAGTAACAATGTTATTACAGCAACAGGGGCAAAGGTACAGGCAGGCTCAGGGTCAGGTCAGGCAGAGGTCAGTAATCCAGAGGTGGGGCAAAGGAACAGGACGGCAGCCATGCTCAGGGTCAGGGGCAGACAGAGTGGTCAGGCGGGTGGGTACAGGGTCAGGACAGGCAAGGATCAAAAACCAGGAGGACGAGAAAAGAGAGACTGGGGAAGAGCTGACACAAAAATGCTGGTTGGCTTGACAAACAAGAAGAACTGGAAATAGACAAACAGAGAACACAGGTTAAAATACACAAGGGATAATGGGGAAGATGGTCGACACCTGGAGGGGGTGGAGACAATCACAAAGACAGGTGAAACAGATCAGGGTGTGACAGTAGATAACAATAATAAGTGATATCCGTATCGCCGTAGTCTACACCACACCTGTCATCCTTAAATCCAAGCGTTTATTCAAGTTGGATAATCTTTGGATGCCGACAGCAGTCGTACCATTGGAAGACATACCTTGGACTGTAGCCTACAAAACCCGATTGCTGCTCTTTTCCCACGATCCATGTGTAATCGTAGTGGTCTCTGACTTGTAGTCAGACTCGCTCAGGTGGAACAAACTTAAAATTGCACCTTTTTTCAATGCTGATTTAAATGTCATTGAGAAAATAGAGAAGTGTCAAATATCTATTTTCGCAAACCTCCATTCCGAATTGAAAAGTAATCCTTGAAGTAATCATCTACATTACACTGACCTGTTTTTTTGGAATCCCTTACATGTAACCCGTTACACCAAAAACCCTTCTTGATACACACGGGAAAGTGATGCGTGTGAAAAGCCAAGCAACATTGCAGTTCTTGACACACTCAAACTGATGCGCCTGGTACCTACTACCATACCCCGTTCAAAGGCACTTAAATCTTTTGTCTTGCCCGTTCACTCTCTGAATGACACACATACACAATCCATGCCTCAATTGTCTCAAGGCTTAAAACTCCTTATTTAACTTGTCTCCTTCCCTTCATCTACACTGATTGAAGAGAATTTAACAGGTGACATCAATAAGGGATCGTAGCTTTCACCTTCGATTCACCGGGTCAGCCTATGTCATGGAAAGAGTAGGTGTTCCTAATGTGTTGTACACTGTGTGTAAAGAAATGATTGGGGGAGACGAATCAACCTGTCCCCACATTCACCGTGGCAATGTCACCTATGTTATACTATAAGATATCTATTAGTGACAGGATAAACGTTCTCAATGCTAATTGGGTAACTACGGTGCCCCTAAGGGGCAAAGTAGGAAAACCACTCACAGCAGGTGTTCCAGCTCTCTCCTGGGTTGTATACATTAGGGAACCACGGAGCAAAATGAAAACAAGGTGTTCCTGTTGAACAAATCTAGGTAGTCCCTCCCCACTTTCTTCTGTTTTGTGCCTAATGAATAAGACCCTGGTTTCCTGGTGGTTCTCATCCTCTCTCTTGTTGTAGGCTGCCATAGTACACCTCTTCCTGGACCTCACTTTGTTTCTACTCTGACGCTGTTCAGCCTCTTTGTTAAAGTATGATTCATAAAGGTAGCATTACCGGTCTATTCCTATTGCACATCCTCTACTTCGCTCAATCATCCTGGCTCCTGCCAATGACCACACTGAACCTTCCAAATCCGTTGAGGCATTTTGACTGATTTATTATGGGGCTTGACATGAAATCCACATATTCAGTTTACACATATATACAAACAAATAAAATAAAATTGTATTTGTGTGTGTGTGTGTGTGTGTGTGTGTGTGTGTGTGTGTGTGTGTGTGTGTGTGTGTGTGTGTGTGTGTGTGTGTGTGTGTTAATGTTTGTGGGTTTTGTGTGAGAGTGTCAGTGTAGTGTGTGAGTGAGTGTGTATATAGTGTACACACGCACCCTGAGGCCAAACTCATCTGACTAAAGTCCAACAGAAATAATATTGACATGTTTACTCTCCTGTTGTAGTTTGTAGTGGCCTTGACACAGCATTAGTGTGTTATTCATCACACCTTAGCCTCTGGCGCTAGCTGCTCGAGCACTGAGTGAGCCTGGTAAACTTTAGTCCTCGTTGCTCAGCCCAATCTGTTAAGTGGGGTTTAACCTGAGTCCTGACAGATAGCTCGGCTGTCCGACTCCTGAACCTCATATCCCAGTGGCTCCACTCCACCAGGGCAACAGAAACCTGCTTCAAAACACGTTCTGTTTACTGAGGCCTCAAATTCCAAAACAATTTATTAGAAGATTGAATATCCAACAGAAAGAGAGGGACTTGTCCATGGGCTGTAATTCAATGCAGCAGCAACATAGTCAAGTGGCAGTCTGACCTGAGAGAACCATTACTCCTGTCTGACAAGTGGAGCCCACAGGCGACTCCAGTCAGCCTCTTGTGTCCTGGAAAAGTATCTTTGTAGTAGAACGGTTGCCTGCAAGTATTTAAAGTCATTATCTCACATTGTTTACAAAACTTTGCATAAGAAGAGCTTGACAGTTGACCAGCTATTTTGCTGATTGTGTACAATGGAGACATCATCGTTTTTAAAAGCTTCTCTGGAATGTGTGCCAGCTTTCGTCGAGTTTGGGTTATCATAGCACTCAACAGAGCTGTACAGGAGCTTTACTCACAGGGAAAGGGTGAGAGGGTATTCACTTCCAAATTCCTCACTCACAGCTTGGGTAGAAGTGCCGCTTTTATTGACACGATAAATTAGGTACCTCATTATGGAAAACATGAACTCATCTCTTGAAAAGAGGAAAGCGGTAGCTAGGCCTAGTGAATAATCACCTTGTCATTTGCAATAGAAGACACATGGTAGGATTGTTTAAACAGTAAATAGAGTGCAAGAAAGATGCAACGTCATACATGTTCACTAGTGAAAGTAGTCATACATGTTCACTAGTGAAAGTAGTCATACATGTTCACTAGCAAAAGTAGTCATACATGTTCACTAGTGAAAGTAGTCATACATGTTCACTAGCAAAAGTAGTCATACATGTTCACTAGTGAAAGTAGTAATACATGTTCACTAGTGAAAGTAGTCATACATGTTCACTAGTGAAAGTAGTCATACATGTTCACTAGTGAAAGTAGTCATACATGTTCACTAGTGAAAGCTCATTTGAGTCTCCTCAATGTATTTGATACATTTACACAGAATTGTGTTTTAATTTAAAAAGGGGTCAAATGTCAAGGAAATTAACATTGCAATAAACAGTTAATAATACAGGAAGTCTATGTTATGTATGTGTCACGACTTCCACCGAATTCGGTCCCTCTCCTTGTTCGGGCGGCGTTCGGCGGTCGACGTCACCGGCTTTCTAGCCACCGCCGATCCACTTTTCATTTTCCATTTGTTCTGTCTTTGTCTTATCACACCTGGCTTCACTCAACCTATTACTTGTTTATTATTTAACCCTCTGTTCCCCATGTTGTATTTGTGAGTGATTGTTATCTGTTACGTGGATATTTGTCAGGCGCTGCACTTTTGTTTTAGACCGTGTTTTGGCACTAGTATGTGTTATGTGCTGTCATTTGTTAACCGGTATTAAAGTGCGCCTGTTTATTATACTCCGCTCTCCTGCACTTGACTTCGCCTCCCATATACACACACCTTACAGTATGTTATTATTCAGAATGGGTTGTCAATGATAACATCGGCTTGGCTCCTTTACCAACGTGTTGAACAGTGCAACGCATAAAACCCACGTTCAAAAAGCAACTGATGTATATTGAATTACCAAAGTAGAAAGTTGAAGGCTAAGTTGACACTTAGAATATCAGGTCCTACTCAATAAACACAAACAAAGGCTTTGAACGTGTGAAAGGAATTGTCTACAAGGTGAAACTTGAGAAGGTCCGCAGGTCCAACAACATATCCCCTGTTATTCTCTCTCTTAGATCTGAACAGCAAATCTCTGCACAGCGACACGTGGATAATTTTTCTTGTTGAAAAAGTAAACGTAAAAAACGCCAGTAACATGATGTTTCATTCAGGTCTCGATGTAATCGTCAGCCAAATGTATAGAACAACACTGCCAGAAAATACTTATCTACAGATGATGGCACTGCTTTTTCTGCAGGTGAGGGCTGTTGTGTTACTTTAAGGAGGAAGGTCTCCTTATCAATGGAAAGCTTTGTTAAGGCCACAGTTAAATATCTGAATGACCAAGGGAAATGTGTGGCTCAGAAAGTACAAATATTTTATTCTATTTTTGTCACTAAATGCCTTTGACAGTTCTTTGAATATAAAACCAAAATAAAGAATCATGCATCTGTGCATCTGTGATTTTTATACCTTTTTATTACTGTTTATAACTGTTTTATAGCTGTAGAACAAAGCTTGTAAAACAGGAAATTTAGAAGAATACTGTGTTAGAGAGTTTCCTTGCAGTCCATGGAAATTCATATTTTGCTTTGAGCCCAACCTCTTCGAAAAACACACAAACACACACCGTTTATGTGACGCCTCTCTGTGTATCCTGGGAAAAGCCGTGGTTGTGACACAATAAATAAACATCTGATTCCCTTAACATACCCAGGGCCCAGGGACGACTGGGCGTGCTCTGTTGTCATCTCACTAAAAGGGTGATTTGCCTCCTTGCTCTCTGATGAAAACGCTCTTTGACTTAGGCCCAACAATGCAAATTATACAGGAAAAGCAAACAAATGAAAAAAGAGAGAGCAGCCTTTGTCTTTTGTGGGGAAATCGGTGTTTGGGTTGATCCAGGGATGTGATCACATACTCAGTCGACGCACCTGTTATTCACCAGAATATTTTATCAAGTTCAACTGCAGCAACAAAACCGGCTCAAAGGAAGACAACACCACCCATTATTTTGTCCCTGAATTGTGTTCCTTTGCTAAGGCTAGATAAATACTATTAGCACCTTGGGTGTAATTATATCCCTTCAGGTGACATATAATACCACAAGTCAACATGTTTTCAAGTCTTTCTCTCATATTTGTATGGACTGAACTTCCATCTGGATAAAACTATTTTTTAAACAAAGGGGTGAATCAGTAAACTTGGAGGCAAAAAAGCTGACATGTTTTCTACTGGAGTCCCAAGGTTGCATTTTGATCTGTCTCTCTGGCTGGCATGGAGAGTGCACACGGATGGAGAGAAGAGAACCTGATCCCAAGCCTTGTTGTACTCTTTGTTACTCCCGCTTTGACAAAGAGCTGTGTTTCACCTGCATTGAGAAGACGTAAACAAGTGATTGATGGCTTCTAATAATGAATGTAAAGAACCATTGTTCTGTGTCGAGTCCTTGCCTCATGTAAAGATTTAGTGTCAGGCCCCAGGGTAGCTACCTAATGCTAGTCTCACCTTTCTTCATAAACATCAAAGAAAACCTGTGCTCAAAAGTCACAATAAAGCCCACAGGTAGCCTCTGAGTTTGCACAGTGCTCATTCACCAGACACCCACCCACGAAATATCTGCCGGTGGGCAGACATTTCAGACTGCTTGAAATAGTGCTTGGAACATGACTTTAGACACCCAGGTCCTTAGCTTATCATGACACCTGAAGCCAATTACACAGGAGGAATGCTAAAGAAGATAATTGGTTGATTGATTTACCTCTTACTTTCTTTTTTTCATCAATAGCGAATCATCATTTGGATTGTAAGCGAAACTGCAAGACCTGTGTTTTCTCTTGTGAGTCCACTTTAAAGAGTGATTCCACCACTTTTTAACCTCATTTTCATTATCTCCAGCACAATACCAGTGTCTACATTTGTGAAAATGCCGCATTTCTGCGTCTTGTAGAAACAAAAATAAAGTTCAAAAAAGTTAAACCCGATGACATCATCAAAAATTATCAAACACTATGAGATTTACGGTGATGTGGGAAGCAAGAAAATATCCTCCCTCTGGCTAGAAACTTGTTGCAGGTTTTGAAAATCACTGTTTTTCTTACTTTTAATCCTACCCTGTGATGTCACAGAGAAGCATTTTTTAGGTCCTTTCTTCTTATCTTTTTAACCACAGATCATAGAAACGTACCGTTTTCACATATGTAGACACTGGTATGGTCTGGAGATAAAGAAAATGTGGTTGAAAAGTGTCAGACTTGCCCTTTAAACACAAATCCCAGAGTAGGAAGGACCCAGATTTGTCAGAGGTTAGATAGAGTTCACCTCACACCTGTAGCACAGAGGCTGTTGGTAGTATAGGTCCAGCAGTAACCTTGGTAACCAATCATAAGAATCATTAGTGGGGTCACTTCTTACTATGGCAATGTGTGATGTTGTCTGCAAAGCGAGGAACAATTGATGAGAGGCTATACAGTTAGGTAGAGAATATTATTCTGTGAACAAACCATGCAAAAGGTCATATGACAGGGATGTAACTCGTGGTTGAGAGGGGAGGAAAAGTGTATCAGGTTGGATTTTGCACCTTAGTCAGATAGAGAGCAGTACATTGGATACTGAGCTAAGTAGGCCTCAACAGGAAGGAACACACATAATACAGGCGATTGACGGGTTGGACTTGTCCAGGCATGAAAATTAGTTTCTCAGAGTCAGACTGGGGGAAAGGTGGAGGAAAGCCAGCTAGAGCAACTCTCATGGACTAGATACCTCTGACACAGTCTTCTTCCACAGACAGGTTGGGAAAATATACCTTATATAACCCCTGAGAACTCACCACAAATTATTTTTCTGACTGAAAATGTACAAAATGTTTCAATTTCTCTTTGAGATGGTTTTCAAAATACTGCAGCAAACAGGTACGCACAGTATAGCTTGTGATCACAAAAAAGCACATGTTCCAATGGCGGTGCGGCTAAGATTATATACAGTATTTTTTCAAAATCCCTAACAAAAGCCTAGCAACACAATCCTAATAGTCGTGTTAGGCTACATAGCAGGCTCTATATGTTGTATTCCTAACGACATGCAGTAGACTTCTTTATTCACACTGTACCTTCACCTCTGACCTTAGCCATGATACATAATAATATGAAGGAAGAGGGGAAAAGGAAATTGAAGAGGATGGCACACAGACAAAAGTTGTATTTATTTAGTTGTATTTATTTAGTATTTTTTTTTATTTTTTATATAAGATGGTAATTGCTCTCTCATTAACACTTGGTTGCTGGCATGAGAGGAAACTTTTTCCATTGTTCTGTTACCAAGAAGAAAAACGTGAACATTCATCAAATATCTTTACAGACTTTGATGATTTTTTATTTAATTGTGTGTGTACCCATTTTGTGCTGCAAAATCTGTCCAATCATTGTTCATGTTGATTTGCCAAAGGATAGCTAGCTGATCTCCTTATCAAGTACAATGAGTGAGTGCTGCAGTAATGAAAATAAAAAATCATGAATTGTTCAATCAGACTTTACAGTTCTCATACAGTAAACTCAATATACGTATGATGTTTTCTCTTTCAGTACAACAAAACAAGATAAATTCATACAAAGCATGACAAACTGTCTACAGCTCCGGTGCCCTTGGGGGCAGGGGGAAAGAATGATTCATAAGGATTGAAATCATGTCTTCTTTATCCCCTGGGATAATGGCTGTTGTACCTTTCAGGGGTGATTCTGGACAGATCTTGTTACACCCAGATCTCACTCTCTCCCTCTCTCCCACCCAGCCATTTGCAATGCCATAGATCATTAGCATCTTGGGTTACTTTCCCCTCCGCTACTTTTCCAAGACCTCATACTCACTTACTGACTGGCCACTTTGCAGTCTCTAAACAAATTAATAAACGTCCTCAGTGTGATGACATTCCACACCATCTCCATTGTTTATTTTCCTTAAATACTGGGGTTAAATACTGAGGTTAGTCAGAGGCCTGGTTCAGGCTGGGGCTCACACACTCATGGGTGGTTTTAGATTATCTTTATCAACTAGCTAGCCTAAGTAATGACCTCTCAAAGTTTCACCTCAATACAAGAAGGAATCGAAAGGGTTTCGCAGGAAACCGTTGTTTATTTAAAAGGGTAAAGCTTTTCGTGAGAGGGACAAAGTTGAAGATCATCCGTTACCATTTTTTAAAATATATTTTTTAATTTAACCTTTATTTAACCAGGTAGGCTAGTTGAGAACAAGTTCTCATTTGCAACTGCGACCTGGCCAAGATAAAGCATAGCAATTCGACACATACAACAACACAGAGTTACACATGGAATTAACAAAACATACAGTCAATAATACAGTAGAAAAAAAGAAAGAAAAAAAAAGTCTATATACAGTGAGTGCAAATGAGGTAAGATAAGGGAGTTAAGGCAATAAATAGGCCATGGTGGCGAAGTAATTACAATATAGAAATTAAACACTGGAATGGTAGATGTGCAGAAGATGAATGTGCAAGTAGAGATACTGGGGTGCAAAGGAGCAAGATAAATACAGATGGGCTATGTACAGGTTAGCTGTAGCCTAACTGTTTTATTGAGAAGCAACTCGCTTTGGGAGTTAGTAATTTGAATGTTTGAGACAAATCATGTGAATGGACAGACACGTCTCCAAGTGAAATATCACTTATGTCCCCTCCCTGTAGTGCAAAAATGTGTTCTCTATCTAACTGTGCAGACATACAGTGCCTTCGGAAAGTATTAAGACCACTTGTCTTTTCCAACATTTTGTTACGTTACAGCCTTCATCTAAAATAGACTTAAAAATGTGCCTCATCAATCTACACACAATGCCCCATAATGACAAAGTGAAAACTGTTCTTTAGAAAGTTTTGCTAATGTATTAAATATAAAACAGAAATACCTTATTTACATAAGTATTCAGACCCTTAGCTATGAGACTCGAAATTGAGCTCAGTTGCATCCTGTTTCCATTGATCATCCTTGAGATGTTTCTACAACTTGATTGGAGTCCACCTGTGATAAATGTAATTGATTGGACATGATTTGGAAAGGCACATCTGTCTATATAAGGTCCTACAGTTGACAGTGCATGTCAGAGCAAAAGCCAAGCCAAGATGTCGAAGGAATTGTCCGTAGAGTTCCGAGACAGTATTGTGTCGAGGCACAGGTCTAGGGAAGGGTACCAAAACATTTCTGCAGCATTGAAGGTCCCCAAGATTATTCTTAAATGGAAGAAGTTTGAAACCACCAAGACTCTTCCTAGAGCTGTCCGCACATCCAAACAGAGAAATCGGGGAGAAAGAGCCTTGGTCAGGGAGGTGACTAAAAACCCTAGAGTTCCTCTGTGGAGATGGGAGAACCTTCAAGAAGGACAACCATCTCTGCAGCACTCCACCAATCAGGCCTTTATCGTAGAGTGGCCAGACGGAAGCGACTTCTCAGTAAAATGCACATGACAGCCCACTTGGAGTTTACCAAAATGAACCTAAAGGACTCTCAGACCATGAGAAACAAGATTCTCTGGTCTGATGAAACCAAGATTGAACTCTTTGGCCTGAATGCCAAGCATCACGTCTGGAGGAAACATGGCACCATCCATTACATTTACATTTAAGTCATTTAGCAGACGCTCTTATCCAGAGCGACTTACATCCCTACGGTGAATCATGGTGGTGGCAACATCATGCTGTTGGGATGTTTTTCAGCGCCTGGGACTGGGAGACTAGTCAGGTTCGAGGGAAAGATGAACGGAGCACAGAGAGAGATCTTAGATGAAATCCTGCTCCAGAGCGCTTAGGACCTCAGAATGGGGTAAAGGTTCACCTTCCAACAGGACAACAACCCTAAGCACACAGCCAAGACAACGCAGGAGTGGCTTCGAAACAAGTCTCAATGTCCTTGAGTGGCCCAGCCAGAGCCCGGACTCTCTGAAGAGACCTGAAAATAGCTGTGCAGTGACGCTCCCCATCCAGCCTGACAGAGCTTGAGAGGATCGCAGAGAAGAATGGGAGAAACTCCCCAAGTACAGCTGTGCCAAGCTTGTAGCGTCATACCCAAGAAGACTTGAGGCTATAATCACTGGCAAAGGTGCTTCAACAAAGTACTGAGTAAAGGGTCTGAATACTTATGTAAATTATATATTTTCTGTATTTTTTCTTTCAAATAAATTAACAAAATGTCTAAAAACCAGTTTTTGCTTTGTCATTGTGGGGTGTTGTGTGTAGATTGATGAGGGAAAACAACTATTTAATCCATTTTAGAATAAGGCTGTAATGTAACAAAATGTGGAAAAAGTCAAGGGGTCAGAAAAGTTTACGAATGCACTTTACTATCTTCGCTTTTGCTTCTACAAAATAAATATACACTCTGAATTGACTGTCTCACAACATGTGTCAATAGAAATAACCATATGCAGGTAGTGAAGACCTCCTTTACCAAATCCCTGAGGTCAAACAGGTGTTACGGAGAATGCTGACAACACAGGTGCTAAAGATTAGTGTCGCCAAAGTCCCTGTACCTTGAAGAGCACATGCTTTACTGGCAAACAGAAAAAAACACAAACACCTGAAAACAAGTCAAATAATCTGATGGCACCGCCGCTAAAGTTTCTGTAGTCCGTCGCCCACACAGATGATGATGGAGAGATGTTATGGCCATAGGAAAAGACAGTGCTCAATCTGTCCAGAGGTGCAGCAAAGATATATTATGGCTTAGGATATGAGATACCGGCGTCCTTTTAGAGGCAATCTAATATAGAGCATAACTAACAGCCGTTGGCAGTGGTCCTAATAGACACACTCTTTTAGCATAGTGATAGGTAATTAACGGTAGTTAGTGGTTGTCAGGAATATGTAGCTAGCTGCCTGCCAGCCAACTCTGTCAAAGATCAAACATTCGACACCCCCACCCACCTAACCCACTACCTGTACTACTCATAGAGCACAACCCATCTACATATCAGTATCTCTTACACCAGACACTGTACACAGGCCGTGTGTGTGTGTGTGTGTGTGTGTGTGTGTGTGTGTGTGTGTGTGTGTGTGTGTGTGTGTGTGTGTGTGTGTGTGTGTGTGTGTGTGTGTGTGTGTGTGTGTGTGTGTGTGTGTGTGTGTGTGTGTGTGTGTGTGTGTGTGTGTGTGTGTGTGTGTGTGTGCGTGCGTGCGTGCGTGCGTGCGTGTGTGACAGGCAGGCTAACACAAAACCATCATAAAGCAGCAGGTTACGTATCACTTGATATCCGAGGCTGCATCGTGTGTCCTTACAGAACCTAAAGCTGTGATTAGATGTGATTTGGCCTGATGGAACCCAGACTCAACTAAACATTCAGTGTCACAGATTGTGATATGCACTCAGTGTTGTATCTGATCAAGGCTATTAAAGTGCCTTCTTAACCCCAACTGTACCCGAGGAAGACAATGTACATGACATGAAAGTGGTTGTGTCAACTCACCTTTCAATAAATCCTATGACGGATTCTTGTAAACTGAACCCCTTCTCAATATTTAGACATTAGAAATGGGAGGCATAACATAACGGACATGTTAGGAATGGTATGCCTTAGAGCGCTGACCATTAAGGATTATAAGCAATTACACATCCAAAAAGAGAGTAGTTGATTTACTGTAGTCAGTAGGCACCTATATCCAACACAGCAATACTGAACACATAACATGAAAAAAGCATAGATGTGTTGTGTATGGTAATAAACTGAGATGCCGAATGTACCACGAGTTCAATTAGCAAGGATCCAACTGTGCACTACGAACACATTAACTTATCAAACATCACCTTACATGACATATACTATACACATATACTATACACAATTGTCAAAGTTGGAAAGACAGATGTTTTTATGTAAATTGTGGGTTTGCGGTTCAGTAATGGATGTAATTAGCCTTGATAGAAATGTGTCATTTTACGCATCAGCCACAACAGTTTTCCGCTTCAAAACATCTTCCTACAGTATCTAACAATACAAGGTAGGCATATCCTTATCTGCTATTTCTCTTGTTTTTTTCTCTTTCTCTCACTCTCCTTTTTCCTATTTTTAATCCCCCTCTCTTTCTCTCTGGTTGCTGTCTTCCATTGAGACCAGCTCCCTCTCTCTATCCAGGAAGAGAGAGGGGGAAGTGAGTGGGGACTTACGGGCATGTTTCTGCTAATGAGCAAGAGCAGGGAGTAAATCAAAGAAAGGCATCGCAAACAGGGCCGTTGCCCTCAGGCCATTTCACCACACTCTCCTGGAGGAAACGCGCTTTCATTTGAATGCATCCATCCTCAGGTCACACTATCTTTTCATCCTTACTGGGGTGAGGAGGGTGGAAAGGCTCAAGCTATGGATGCTCTGTGCCCCAAACGGATAGAATCCCCTCTCCCCTCTCCCCTCTCCCCTCTCCCCACCCCCCTGCCCCCAAACAAAGCAGACAAAGCTCCCGGCTGCACTTCCCACCCCTCTCTGACCCAGACAATGCAGGTAGAAGAAACGTCACACATTCACAGTCCCAACCTTTACCACTTTCAGGTCAAGCTCTCCTAAACCATTCATTCCCTTAAAGTTAACAGCAATTACCTAGTAATGAACAGATTTATCAACAAAACCAATTAATCGCATAGGAAATGCCCTAACAGAGCATGAAAGGCAAGCAGTTTAGCTCACTCAATCAACAGCCATCGCTGGCTTTGCACAGAGAAAGGAATACTGGAGCTGTGGAAGAGTGTAAATTAGTTCTCTTCTTCTTTCTCCTGCTTTTCTCAAAAAGCTGATAAAAACACCTTTCTTGTACACGCTATAGATAATGAGCTAGTTTTTACAAGGCTCTCAATCGTGGAATAAACAGGCTTGTTTTTTAATGCCGTACTACTCGGAAAACCAGCATCATGTAAATGTAAAATAATTGGGGGTTTTAAATATGTGAGTTCCCTCAAACAATAGAAAATATTGAAGGCATAAACAATTAGCTCTTCTGTTTCCGAGACTTTAACATGTCAACAGTTTGCATGAATAGAGAAATGAAATTATGACAAGAAAGAAATAGTCGTAAATGTATAATCAAAATGTTGATGCTGCATAGTAAACAGTGCCGGAAAAGCCTTTGTACAAAAAAACCTGAAGTAATCAAGGCACTCTCATGCGGAAAAATGTAAAAGCCTTCATGTTAACAATGAACACTGTTTCATTTTCCCACTACATGAGTGCTTACACAATGCTGTTTTGGCATAGTGTTTCATCCCATGATTAAAGAGCACCTCATGCTATACAGCTATAACCAAAGAAGTGCCCCTCTCCTGTGTCTCTATATAAAAAAATTAATGTAAAAAGTATTTATGTATTTCACCTTTATTTAACCAGGTAGGCAAGTTGAGAACAAGTTCTCATTTACAACTGCGACCTGGCCAAGAGTAAAACAAACATACAGTCAATAATACAGTAGAAAAATAAGTCTATATACAATGTGAGCAAATGAGGTGAGATAAGGGAGGTAAAGGCAATAAATAGGCCATGGTGGCGAAGTAAATACAATATAGCAATTAAAACACTGGAATGGTAGATTTAACAGTGGATAAGTGTGCAAAGTAGAAATACTGGGGTGGGAAGGAGCAAAATAAATAAATACAGTAGAGGAAGAGGAAGTTGTTTGGGCTAAATTATAGATGGGCTATGTACAGGTGCAGTAATCTGTGAGCTGCTCTGACAGCTGGTGCTTAAAGCTAGTGAGGGAGATAAGTGTTTCCAGTTTCAGAGATTTTTGTAGTTCATTCCAGTCATTGGCAGCAGAGAATTGGAAGGAAAGGCGGCCAAAGGAAGAATTGGCTTTGGGGGTGACCAGAGAGATATACCTGCTGGAGCGCGTGCTACATGTGGGTGCTGCTATGGTGACCAGCGAGCAGAGATAAGGGGGGACTTTACCTAGCAGGTTCTTGTAGATGACCTGGAGCCAGTGGGTTTGGCGACGAGTATGAAGCGAGGGCCAGCCATCGAGAGCGTACATGTCGCAGTGGTGGGTAGTATATGGGGCTTTGGTGACAAAACGGATGGCACTGTGATAGACTGCATCCAATTTATTGAGTAGGGTGTTGGAGGCTATTTTGTAAATTACATCGTTGAAGTTGAGGATCGGTAGGATAGTCAGTTTTACGAGGGTGTGTTTGGCAGCATGAGTGAAGGATGCTTTGTTGCGAAATAGGAAGCCAATTCTAGATTTAATTTTGGATTGGAGATGTTTGATGTGAGTCTGGAAGGAGAGTTTACAGTCTAACCAGACACCTAGATATTTGTAGTTGTCCACATATTCTAAGTCAGAACCGTCCAGAGTAGTGATGCTGGACCGGCGGGCAGGTGCAGGCAGCAATCGGTTGAAGAGCATGCATTTAGTTTTACTTGTATTTAAGAGCAGTTGGATGCCACGGAAGGAGAGTTGTATGGCATTGAAGCTCGTCTGGAGGGTTGTTAACACAGTGTCCAAAGAAGGGCCAGAAGTATACAGAATGGTGTCGTCTGCGTAGAGGTGGATCAGAGACTCACCAGCAGCAAGAGCGACATCATTGATGTTTACAGAGAAGAGAGTCGGCCCAAGAATTGAACACTGTGGCACCCCCATAGAGACTGCCAGAGGCCCGGACAACAGGCCCTCCGATTTGACACACTGCACTCTATCAGGGAAGTAGTTGGTGAACCAGGCGAGGCAATCATTTGAGAAACCAAGGCTATCGAGTCTGCCGATGAGGATGTGGTGATTGACAGAGTCGAAAGCCTTGGCCAGGTCAATGAATACTTCTGCACAGTATTGTTTCTTATCGATGGCGGTTAAGATATCGTTTAGGACCTTGAGCGTGGCTGAGGTGCACCCATGACCAGCTCTGAAACCAGATTGCATAGCGGAGAAGGTGCGGTGGGATTCGAAATGGTCGGTAATCTGTTTGTTGACTTGGCTTTCGAAGACCTTAGAAAGGCAGGGTAGGATAGATATAGGTCTGTAGCAGTTTGGGTCAAGAGTGTCCCCCCCTTTGAAGAGGGGGATGACCGCAGCTGCTTTCCAATCTTTGGGAATCTCAGACGACACGAAAGAGAGGTTGAACAGGCTAGTAATAGGGGTTGCAACAATTTCGGCAGATCATTTTAGAAAGAAAGGGTCCAGATTGTCTAGCCTGGCTGATTTGTAGGGGTCCAGATTTTGCAGCTCTTTCAGAACATCAGCTGACTGGATTTGGGAGAAGGAGAAATGGGGAAGGCTTGGGCGAGTTGCTGTGGGGGGTGCAGTGCTGTTGACCGGGGTAGGGGTAGCCAGGTGGAAAGCATGACCAGCCGTAGAAAAATTATTATTGAAATTCTCAATTATAGTGGATTTATCGGTGGTGACAGAGTTTCCTATCCTCAGTGCAGTGAGCAGCTGGGAGGAGGTGTTCTTATTCTCCATGGACTTTACAGTGTCCCAGAACTTTTTTGAGTTTGTGTTGCAGGAAGCAAATTTCTGCTTGAAAAAGCTAGCCTTGGCTAGCCTAACTGCATGTGTATTTTGGGTTCTAACTTCCCTGAAAAGTTGCATATCACGGGGGCTGTTCGATGCTAATGCAGAACGCCATAGGATGTTTTTGTGTTGGTTAAGGGCAATCAGGTCTGGAGAGAACCAATGGCTGTATCTGTTCCTGGTTCAAATTTTTTTGAATGGGGCATGCTTATTTAAGGAAGGCATTTTTTTTAAACCAGGCATTCTCTACTGATGGGATGAGGTCAATATCCTTCCAGGATACCCCGGCCAGGTCGATTAGAAAGGTCTGCTCGCTGAAGTGTTGCAACACCGCCCCCTTTGGCCGTTCTATCTTGTCTGAAAATGTTGTAGTTAGGGATGGAGATTTCAGAGTTTTTGGTCGTCTTCCTAAGCCAGGATTCAGACACGGCTAGGGCATCCGGGTTGGCAGAGTGTGCTAAAGCAGTGAATAAAACAAACTTAGGGAGGAGGCTTCTATTGTTAACATGCATGAAACCAAGGCTATTACGGTTACAGAAGTCATCAAAAGAGAGCGCCTGGGGAATAGGAGTGGAGCTAGGCACTGCAGGGCCTGGATTCACCTCTACATCACCAGAGTAACAGAGGAGGAGTAGGATAAGGGTACGGCTAAAAGCTATGAGAATTGGTCTTCTGGGACGTCCGGAACAGAGAGTAAAAGGAGCAGGTTTCTGGGGGCGATAAAATAGCTTCAAGGTATAATGTACAGACAAAGGTATGGTAGGATGTGAATACAGTGGTGGTAAACCTAGGCATTGAGTGATGATGAGAGAGATATTGTCTCTCGAAACATCATTGAAACCAGGTGATGTCATCGCATGTGTGTGTGGTGGAACTGAAAGGTTGGATAAGGTATAATGAGCAGGGCTAGAGGCTCTACAGTGAAATAAGCCAATAAACACTAACCAGAACAGCAATGGACAAGGCATATTGACATTAAGGAGAGGCATGCTTAGCCGAGTGATCATAAGGGTCCAGTGAGTAGTGAGGTTGGTTGGGGTCACGGCGATTCAGACAGCTAGCCGGGCCATGGGTAGCAAGCTGGCAGAGGATGGAGGTCTGTATTTAGTCACCTCGTGCGTTTCCGTCGTTAGATTAGTGGGGTTCCGAGTGGTAGAGGGGACCAATCCAATTGGCAAATAGATATAGTTATAGTGGCCTAAGAAAATTGTCCGATAGACTTATTCAGATAGCAGCCGATAAGACAGCTAACGATTAGCGGGCCGTAGATGGGCGTTCAGGTTACGTTGCGACGGAGGGGCCAGTTGGACAACTCCCTCGGGCAGATAACGTCGGTAGTCCAGTCGTGAAGGCCCGGTGGGGCTCCGCATCGACAGTAAAACGGGTCCGGATAGGTGATTGTAGCCCAGGAGTGGCTGATGGAACTCTTCAGCTGGCTAGCTCTGGAATAACTGATGCTTTCTCCGGGACCGACGTTAGCCAATAGTCACTCGGATAGCAGTTAGCTAACTGCAAGATCCAGGTATAAATGTCCAGAGCTTGTGTTACAGGATTTTTATGAATAAATGACTAAAATATGTATACATTTGACTTAGAATACTATAGAATACTACTATGTTACTGTATGGATGAATGAACCTATGAATCATAATGTTGAATATAATATGTTCCTCGAATGGAAAGAATGGAGTTATGGAGTTATCTTCAGACAGGCTGGAATGATTTGTTCCATACAGGAAATTCTGTCTCTACCCAGGGAGGGGAGAGACCTTGGGTTGGTTGCAGATTGTCTAACAGGTGGCAGACAAAATAAGAATGCTAACTGTACTGCCATTGTATCCGAGAGGAGGAAGGACATTTTAAAACCTATGACATCATTATGATTATATAACCTGATGTAAATTGTACTATGGGGAGTACTCTCGAGAATAAACGCTATTGATTGATTGATTTTGAGACTGGTTTCTGTCCATTTAATGCTGATAAGTATCTTACAAATTCTTATGTATGGGCAGAATATTTTAATTGAATTGGTTGATAAACATATAGGAATTAAATTCCTTTAACAGCTTGCGGTAGAAATCCGGGGATATGGAGAGAAAATAGTCCGGTATGCTCTGGTCTGAGTCGCGTTGTACAAAACTGGCGATAGCTTTTCGAGCTAAAGGATAGCTGATGACCGCCAACCGTGGTTAGCTGAATACTAACGTTAGCCAGTGAACTGGCTAGCTTCTGGCTAGCTTCTGGCTAGCTTCTGTTGTGGATTTCAGATTTGAGGTGAATAATACTTTTTTTTATTTATTGGTGAGGCGGGTGCAGGAGAGTGTTTTAAAGTTGAGTTTTTAGAAAAAAATATATGAAAAGATATGCGAAGAAAATATGTAAATATATATATACACGGGACACGACAAGACGAGGACAAAGGACGTCTGACTGCTATGCCATCTTGATAAATGATTGATACATTTCAAACAAACCATGTTGAACAACAGTGTAGGACTGTAGCTAACATGAACTGTTTGGATCATTGTCGACATGCTGTCAATCCTCTTTCATGATGCAGATGTTGATTTTGATAACACTAGACTAACTATACTATTCTGCTAACATGTTCCTTAATGTTTATGGATAGGGTCAATATAATAATCTGGACAAGAATAGTACAGTCAGACAAAGGAATTGTCACGCCCTGACCTTAGTATTCTATGTTTTCTGTATTATTTTGGTCAGGTCAGGGTGTGACAAGGGTGGATATGATTGTTTTGTATTGTCTAGGGTTTTTGTATGTCTATGTGTGTGTGTAGTCTAGGCATATGTAGGTCTATGGTGGCCTAGATTGGTTCCCAATCAGAGGCAGCTGTTTATCGTTGTCTCTGATTGGGGATCCTATTTAGGTTGCCATTTTCCAGTTTGGTTTGTGGGTTATTGTCTATGTGATGTTGCATGTCTGCACTCAGTGTTTATAGCGGTCACGTTCGTTTTGTTGTTTTGTATTAGTTTGTTCAGTATATTTCTTTATTAAAATAAGTATGTATTATAATCACGCTGCGCCTTGGTCTCCTCTCTACGACGTTCGTGACAGGAATACATCTATTGTGACAAGCTTATGACATTGATCCAAGCTCTGAAGTCTTAATAGTCTTAACAGTGGCAACATGCACCACCTTGTAAAAATAAACACAATATATTTTTCATGTCTCAAATCAAATTGATTTCAGCAGCAGCAGCTGATTTCAGCAGCAGCTGAAACCTGGTCCCGACTGAGTCCAAACGCTCCTTGGTGACAAATCAAATTGAGTTTCAAAGCTCCTGCTTGCAATATCTTCTGGTGTGAGATGTTGTCAAAACACCTAGCTAGAGTTCAGGTCGAACAAGTTAGTCAAGTGACTTATTTATGTAGTGTGGGTAAGTGACCTGAAAGATAGCATGTGTTTGAGTCACTGCGAGCCGAGGTAAGAGCTTTCTCTGATCTTCGGAGAAACTGTGTTGTTATGGCTAATCTCAATAAGCACTCCAGTGTGTGTAGTCATGCAGTACAGTACAGTGTGTCTGTCCATATAGTGAAGCTAATGATAGTATCAACAAAACATCTCCAACAGAATATTATAAACCTTGTTGGTACGCTGTCGTTTTGTAGGAGGATGAGGGACTCAGTGGTGGCATGACATGCTGATAATATGCAGCCTGGCTGATCCTCAGTCCTCACACAACAGAGAGAGAGACAGAGAGTGTGAGGGAGAGAGAGAGAGGGAAAAGAGTCAGAGAGAGTCAGAGAGAGAGTCAGAGAGAGAGAGAGTGTCAGAGAGAGAGAGAGAGAGAGAGACAGAGAGGCAGAGAGAGAGTGTGTCAGAGAGTGTCAGAAAGAGCGAGAAGGGGGTGAAGCACAGGGGATTGTTATTTTCTGTGTGCAAATATATATAAAAATTAAGTAGCACACATTCATATCCTCAGCTCACACGGGGGAAGGGTGACATCGGGCTCTGTTCTCCACAGTGTCAATTTCTTCAGGCGTTGCTTCTGTTGCCTCAATTCATTAAGGAGATTGGTGTTGCAGAAATATAGTGAGAAAATAACAGGAATGCATTGAGAAAACTTGTCATCCACTTTAACCCAAACATACAACTAAAACCAGTCAACAGGAAAGAATTCTAGAATGTGGTGAATGCTCCTTTGTTGCAGCTACAATCAAATACCACAGGCAGTATCAGATTGTGGTAAAACAGGAAACAGTTTTCCAGTTGAAGGAACTGGATAACACTTTACACTAAGGTTCCATTTGTAAACGGTTTATAAAGGTGTTATAATTACATTGTTCATGTTATTTAATATTTGTAAATGCATTATAAACCATTAACAAACCATTATATTGCATTGGTCAAAAGAGTGCAATTACTGGTTAGTGTTTGCAAAATAGTGAGCCAATATTTACCCCCAGTTATTAACCATTTACAAATGCTTATAAGATGAACCCGTATGTATCATCATTAAACCTTATTTTCAAGGGTTGCACAGTTAAAACCTCTCTGGGATATGTGGGACGGTAGCGTCCCAACTCGCCAACAGCCAGTGAAAGTGCAGGGCGCCAAATTCAAAACAGCAAAAATCTCATAATTAAAATTCCTCAAGCATACAAGTATTTTACACCATTTTAAAGATACAATTCTCGTTAATCCAGCCACAGTGTCTGATTTAAAAAATGCTTTACAGCGAAAGCACCACAAACGATTATGTTAGGTCAACACCAACTCACAGAAAAACACAGCCATTTTTCCAGCCAAAGAGAGGAGTCAGCACAAATAGAGATCAAATTAATCACTAACCTTTGATGATCTTCATCAGATGACACTCATAGGACTTCATGTTACACAATACATGTATGTTTTGTTCGATAAAGTGCATATTTATATCAAAAAATCTAATTTTACATTTGCGCGTTACGTTCAGTAGTTCTAGAACATGCAGTGATTGTGCAGAGAGCCACATCTATTTACAGAAATACTAATTATAAATGTTGATGAAAATACAAGTGTTGTACATGGAATTAGAGATATACTTCTCTTTAATGCAACCGCTGTGTCAGATTTCAAAAATACTTTACGGCGGAAAAAGCAAACCATGCAATAATCTGAGTACAGCATTCAGACAACAAAGCAGCCAAAAAGATATCCGCCATATTGGGTAGTCAACATTAGTCAGAAATATCATTATAAATATTCACTTACCTTTGATGATCTTCATCAGAATGCACTCCCAGGAATCGCAGTTCCACAATAAATGTTTGTTTTGTTCGATAATGTCCATAATTTATGTCCAAATAGCTTCTTTTGTTTGGCCGTTTGGTAAACAAATCCAAAGCGCGTTCTGGTCCAGCCGAACGTCGGACAAAAAGTTCAAAAAGTTCCGTTACAGCCCGTAGAAATTGTCAAACTAAGTATAGAATCAATCTATAGGATGTTTTTATCATAATTCTTCAATAATGTTCCAACCGGAGAATTCCTATGTCTGTAGAAAAGCAATGAAACGAGAGCTAACTCTCTCGTGACCGCGCCTCAGAGCCTGTGGCACTCTGCCAGACACCTGGCTCATTCCTCTCTCATTCGGTCCCACTTCACAGTAGAAGCCTCAAACAAAGTTTTAAAGACTGTTGACATCTAGTGGAAGCCTTAGGAAGTGCAACATAACCAATATCCTACTGTATCTACAATAGGGGCTGAGTTAAAAAAACTACAAGCCTCAGATTTCCCACTTCCTGGTTGGATTTTTCTCAGGTTTTCGCCTGCCATATGAGTTCTGTTATACTCACAGACATCATTCAAACAGTTTTCGAAACTTCAGAGTGTTTTATATCCAATACTACTAATAATATGCATATATTAATATCTGGGACAGAGTAGCAGGCAGTTTACTCTGGGCACCTTATTCATCCAAGCTACTCAATACTGCCCCCCTGTCACCAACAATAGTTATTTTCTCACTTTTGGGTGCGATGCATTGTTGTCTCAGGAACAGAAGAGTTTGGTTTTCATGATGTGTCTTGACTGATCATTGAAACCCTTATGTCCTGACAAATTTACATTAAGGACATTATTCAATCATTATTACACATTACCAGATTATATCAACACACACTTACTACTTCTCTGTGATATTCCAAGTATGGTGAATGCTCAGGTGTGAAATGATAACCATAATATCTTTGGTTGGTGAAACAGTAGAGGAGGTATTCTCACAACGTTGAATGTTTTAGTCTTCATACCCACCATTGATTGAATGAACATGTGTTGAAGTGTTGAATCTTCTCTCATGTTTGTAGTGATGAGTACCCAATACTGCCTATAAGTACGTTTAAGCTCTGAGTGAACTCTCAAATCATCTATAAATGATTTACCCACATGTAAAACTGCTAACAGTATACCTTATTTTAAAGTGACAGACATGTGAACATTTATAACTGAGTTATCAATATTTATAACTGCTAAAATTATACCTTATTGAAAAGTGGCAATCCACTGACAATTAACAAATGACTTAGCAACATTTTGGCTAACTTTTTGGACAGCTGTTTTTGGATATTGATTAGCGATTGTCAAGGATGCACATAGTTTTTAGTTCAGATTATTTTTGTGACATGTGATCTATAGGCTAAGAGAGCTTCATAAACTGTTTATTAATTGTGGGGTATGAACAGTTTGAGAAGACAACATATTTGGTGAGATTCACAACATAGGGTACAACATACCAAAAGTTTGGACACACCCACTCATTCAAGGACTTTATTTTAACTATTTTCTACTTGTAGAATAATACTGAAGACATCAACACTATTAAATAACACATATGGAATCATGTAGTAACCAAAAAAGTGGTTTATACTCTTCAAAATAGCCAACCTTTGCCTTGATGACAACTTTAAACACTCTTGGCATTCTCTCAACCAGCTTCATAAGGAATGTTTGGTAAATAGCCCGTACACAGCCTGGAGGTGTGTTTTGGTTCATTGTCCTGTTGAAAAACAAATGATTGTCCCACTGAGCACCAACCAAATAGGATGGCGTATCGCTGCAGAATGCTGTGTTAGCCATGCTGGTTAAGAGTGCCTTGAATTCTAAATAAATCACTGACAGTGTCACCAGCAAAGCACCACCACACCTCCTTCTCCATACTTCTCCATGTGTGGGAACCACACATGCATTCACGTACTCTGCATCTCACAAAGACACAGCGGTTGGAACCAAACATCTCAAATTTGGACTCATCAGACCAAAGGACAGTTTTCTACCAGTCTAATATCCATTGCTTGTGTTTCTTGGCCCAATCAAGTATCTTCTTCTTCTTGGTGTCCTTTAGTACTGGTTTCTTTGCAGCAATTTGACCATGAAAGCCTGATTCACACAGTCTCCTCTGAACAGTTGATGTTGAGATGTGTCTGTTACTTGAACTCTGTGAAGCATTTATTTGGGCTGCAGTCTAAGGTGCAGTTAACTCTAATTCACTTATCCTCTGTAGCAAAGGTAACTCTGGGTCTTCCTTCTGGGTCTTCCTTTACTGTGACGGTCCTCATTAGAGCCAGTTTCATCATAGCGCTTGATGGTTTCTTTAAAAGTTCTTGAAATGTTCCGCATTGACTAACCTTCATGTCTTAAAGTAATGATGGAATGTCGTTTATCTTTGCTTATTTACTTGGTCATTTACCAAATAGGGCTATCTTCTGTATACCAACCCTACCTTGTCACAACACAACTGATTGGCTCAAATGCATTAAGATAGAAAGAAATTCCACAAATTAACTTTTAACAAGGCACACCTGTTAATTGAAATGCATTCCAGGTGACTACCTCATGAAGCTGGTTGAGAGAATGCCAAGAGTATGCAAAGCTGTCATCAAGGCAAAGGGTGGCTACTTTGAAAAATCTCAAATATAAAATATATTTTGATTTGTTTAACACTTTTCTGGTTACTACATGACTCCATATGTGTTATTTCATAGTTTGATATTCTACAATGTAGAAAATAGTAAAAATAAAGAAAAACCCTCAAATAAGTAGGTGTGTCCAAACTTTTGACTGGTACTGTAGCTGTCTGATAACGCATTCCGATTGAATGTCTTGTCTTGCACTTTGTAAAAACACAGAGTGCATGATGGAACAAGATCTTGGTTCCTTTCTAAACATAGCAATGTGAATGCAAAGAAGACTCAGTCCACAAAATAGTTGAAGTGAACTGGCAAAAGAGTTGAATCTTCATTCAAAGGCAAGGGCATTGCGAATACAAAGAGAACTGAGATCTTTTGCTTTTTTTAACCCTGAGTTCACTTTAAAGAGGACTATGTGTGACCGACTGCCTTGATTCGGTCTTATGTAGAAAAATTGGAAATTGTGTGTTTCACATTTACATTTACATTTAAGTCATTTAGCAGACGCTCTTATCCAGAGCGACTTACAAGTTGGTGCATTCACCTTATGATGTCCAGTGGAACAACCACTTTACAATAGTGCATCTAACTCTAAGGGGGGGGGGGGGGTTAGAAGGATTACTTTATCCTATCCTAGGTATTCCTTAAAGAGGTGGGGTTTCAGGTGTCTCCGGAAGGTGGTGATTGATTCCGCTGTCCTGGCGTCGTGGGGGAGTTTGTTCCACCATTGGGGTGCCAGAGCAGCGAACAGTTTTGACTGGGCTGAGCGGGAGCTGTACTTCCTCAGAGGTAGGGAGGCGAGCAGGCCAGAGGTGGATGAACGCAGTGCCCTTGTTTGGGTGTAGGGCCTGATCAGAGCCTGAAGGTACGGAGGTGCCGTTCCCCTCACAGCTCCGTAGGCAAGCACCATGGTCTTGTAGCGGATGCGAGCTTCAACTGGAAGCCAGTGGAGAGAGCGGAGGAGCGGGGTGACGTGAGAGAACTTGGGAAGGTTGAACACCAGACGGGCTGCGGCGTTCTGGATGAGTTGTAGGGGTTTAATCGCACAGGCAGGGAGCCCAGCCAACAGCGAGTTGCAGTAATCCAGACGGGAGATGACAAGTGCCTGGATTAGTGTCAGGTTTTGGCCAGGACTGTTCTGGTTTTTTGTCACTAGATGTCCCCATTGCACCTTTTTTGTACCTTTTGTTTTTCCCTTGCTCTAATTATTGTTTGCACCTGTATGTCGTTCCCTTGTTAGTATTTAATCCCTGTGTGTTCCTCAGTTCCTTGCTCAGTGTTTGTATGTTAGCACCCAGCCCCAGCCCAAGCCTTGTTGTGAACATATATTTTTCTCTTGTTGGATTTTCCAGAGGTTCTCTGGTTTTGTTCTTTTGTATTTTGTATTAGTCTTTTGAGGTTTGTTTTTCCCTTGCTGTTTTTACCACTTTGTGGATTTTCTTTGTATTTTGGAAGATATCTATTTTTTATTAAACCACCATCTCTAGTACTGCTGTGTCTGCCTCATCTTCTGGGTTCTGCCGATTTAGTGACTGTTTCTCGCACCGGGTCCTGACAGATTAGGACCTGCGCCGCTTCCTGTGTGAGGCAGGGTCGTACTCTGCGAATGTTGTAGAGCATGAACCTACAGGAACGGGTCACCGCCTTGATGTTGGTTGAGAACGACAGGGTGTTGTCCAGGATCACGCCAAGGTTCTTAGCGCTCTGGGAGGAGGACACAATGGAGTTGTCAACCGTGATGGCAAGATCATGGAACGGGCAGTCCTTCCCCGGGAGGAAGAGCAGCTCCGTCTTGCCGAGGTTCAGCTTGAGGTGGTGATCCGTCATCCACACTGATATGTCTGCCAGACATGCAGAGATGCGATTCGCCACCTGGTTATCAGAAGGGGGAAAGGAGAAGATTAATTGTGTGTCGTCTGCATAGCAATGATAGGAGAGACCATGTGAGGATATGACAGAGCCAAGTGACTTGGTGTATAGCGAGAATAGGAGAGGGCCTAGAACAGAGCCCTGGGGGACACCAGTGGTGAGAGCACGTGGTGCGGAGACAGATTCTCGCCACGCCGCCTGGTAGGAGCGACCTGTCAGGTAGGACGCAATCCAAGCGTGGGCCGCGCCGGAGATGCCCAACTCGGAGAGGGTGGAGAGGAGGATCTGATGGTTCACAGTATCAAAGGCAGCCGATAGGTCTAGAAGGATGAGAGCAGAGGAGAGAGAGTTAGCTTTAGCAGTGCGGAGCGCCTCCGTGACACAGAGAAGAGCAGTCTCAGTTGAATGACTAGTCTTGAAACCTGACTGATTTGGATCAAGAAGGTCATTCTGAGAGAGATAGCAGGAGAGCTGGCCAAGGACGGCACGTTCAAGAGTTTTGGAGAGAAAAGAAAGAAGGGATACTGGTCTGTAGTTGTTGACATCGGAGGGATCGAGTGTAGGTTTTTTCAGAAGGGGTGCAACTCTCGCTCTCTTGAAGGCGGAAGGGACGTGGCCAGCGGTCAAGGATGAGTTGATGAGCGAGGTGAGGTAGGGGAGAAGGTCTCCGGAAATGGTCTGGAGAAGAGAGGAGGGGATAGGGTCAAGCGGGCAGGTTGTTGGGCGGCCGGCCGTCACAAGACGCGAGATTTCATCTGGAGAGAGAGGGGAGAAAGAGGTCAAAGCACAGGGTAGGGCAGTGTGAGCAGAACCAGCGGTGTCGTTTGACTTAGCAAACGATGATCGGATGTCGTCGACCTTCTTTTCAAAATGGTTGACGAAGTCATCCGCAGAGAGGGAGGAGGGGGGGGAGGGGGAGGAGGATTCAGGAGGGAGGAGAAGGTGGCAAAGAGCTTCCTAGGGTTAGAGGCAGATGCTTGGAATTTAGAGTGGTAGAAAGTGGCTTTAGCAGCAGAGACAGAAGAGGAGAATGTAGAGAGGAGGGAGTGAAAGGATGCCAGGTCCGCAGGGAGGCGAGTTTTCCTCCATTTCCGCTCGGCTGCCCGGAGCCCTGTTCTGTGAGCTCGCAATGAGTCGTCGAGCCACGGAGCAGGAGGGGAGGACCGAGCCGGCCTGGAGGATAGGGGACATAGAGAATTGGATAAAAGTATAAAAGTATAAATTGGATAAAAGTAGAGACTCAGAGCTATAAAATGGTATATCATACACTGCATTTGAGGAACAATGGGGAAGTAATTCTGCTTTGAAAGTTGATAAACTCGTAACCACACTTTTTGAGAAAATGGCCCTTGAATGTATTGGTACACCTACTGGAGAGCTATTTTGTCTACACCCATTTAGCATTGTTCCCACCCTCTTATGTCTTACCCCCACCCATCTCCTTAAGGATTCACATGTGAGGTTGTGCTAAAGGCCATGCATTGTGGTAAAGATTAAGGCTAAAAGTCGTAAAAGTTTTAGCCTACGATAAGGACAAATTCCAGGGAAACAGAAAGTGTCCAGATAAAAATATTTTATAAATATTAGATGACGCTTACCCAGACACACTTGTCTAAATTAATCGGTCATGTGAAAGAAATGCTATAACCCCAAGCCACATCTTGCTAACTGGATGGGTATCTACAGAAGGTGTAAACAGTACAGAGAAATGGTTAATTGCATCATAGCAATATCAAAAATAGATAGTGTCAATATATAGAAAAAAAGAACAGGTGTCAATGCAGTAGAGAAAGAACAATATCAATAACACGATCAGTGATCCTGGTGATAGATGAGGTAGTTTTATGCAAACAATCAGCGGAAAATTCGCTGAGCATGAGGATAAAAATATATATATTAGCAGCAACGTATGGCGTGTGTTAGGAGAGTGTCATGTGAATGTCCATAGAGGCACTGCAGATAGTGCTGATGACTGGGAACTCGCCCCCAGTGATGAACTGGTCCGTCCAAACCACGCATGAAAAAGGAATCTATATTTTTCGAGCCTGTTTCTGTCCTGCTTTTTGACTTTGTGATGTCCATAGCCTCTTCGTCGCAAAACTCCCTGATCTTCTGAAAAATATACGTTTGTCTAGCTGTGTCCAGTCCAGTTGGTGCAACTGAAACCTGGTCCCGACTGAGTCCAAATGCTCTTCTTCCATTTTCTTCCAAGTCCGTATTGCCCAGCGACAGCCCTGAAACCTGAAGGTCTGTATGGAGGAGTGGGCCAAAATCCCTGCTGCAGTGTGTGCAAACCTGGTCAAGAACTACAGGAAACGTATGATCTCTGTAATTGCAAACAAAGGTTTCTGTACCAAATATTAAGTTCTGCTTTTCTGATGTATCAAATACTTATGTCATGCAATAAAATGCAAATTAATTACTTTAAAATCATACAATGTGATTTTCTGGATTTTTGTTTTAGAATCCGCCTCTCACAGTTGAAGTGTACCTATGATAAAAATTACAGACCTCTACATGCATTGTAAGTAGGAAAACCTGAAAAATCAGCAGTGTATCAAATACTTGTTCTCCCCACTGTATATTTTTGCTTTGTTTTGTGTGTATATCTATCTGTCTATATATATGTCCTTTATATAATCAGAATAAAAGAGGAAATGTTGCTTACTTGTTGAGCAAAATCAAAGCTGTTAATGCATCCTGATGTCTTTGCTTGCTGGTTCAGTAGGGGCCCCCAGAGACAACTGCAGGTCTTGACAGGTGGTCTTGCAGTCAGCAACCATCTTCTAGTAGACAGACCGCTCACTCTGAACAAGCAGGATATGGTGCTCTTGCTTCTACAGCTTGGTTGATTTAACAGTTTATGGCAGATTGGCAGATCTGAAAACCTGAAAGTTGTTCCTCTGGCACTGCTAGCACAGGTCTGTCTGGGGCTTCGTGCTTGAGATGTGGGGCAGAAATTTTCTACACAGATTCCTGAAGGAAGACAGCCAGACTACACGTACCTCTGTAAAATACAGAAATAATGTGAGATCAACAAAAGTAGTGCCAATCATGTTGGAGGTAAATTAAATAATCAAAACGTGTTGTTTATGCTTTACATACCAAGTGTTGTTATCGATTCCTTGTAGAGACTCCACACCGCTCCTTTTGTCCCATGAGATGTGTCCTGGGTAGCATCTTGCTAATACTATTGCATTATCCTCTACATAGTTATTGATGAAGTCCACAACTCGCTGTAAGTCCTCATGCTTCAGGTGTAACCTGTTCTTGCTTGGGCCAGCTCTCTTTTAAATGGGATGCATTAGACCATTATCCTTGTATGACTGGTGGAGGAGAGTCAGGCGTGTTCTACTGATGCTGAAAGACAAATTCCAGACACAAATATTTTAGCATTGTTATACAATAGATAGCCGTAATCACTGTCAGACAAACCTGGCTAACTTGATGGGGAATGTAATCATCTGGCGAAGTGGAGTCTTTTGTTTAGACATGTAGCTAATCCCAGTCCATAGAGTACTAGAAATACAAACCAATTGTCATAGCTAGCTGAAGTTAACCAAATAGTTTCAATGTTAGCTAGTTAGCTAGTGAATTTAGTCAGAAAGTTCACTGTAACTAGCAATGCAAATGACTTGCTGAGATAATATTACTACACAGATCATACTGATATCTAGCGAGCCAGCATTCTAATGTCAGCTAGCTAGCTAACAGTACGCTTTAACTTGGGGTCTTTTGTTTAGACATGTAGCTAGCTAGCTAACTAAACAATGAACCATAATCCCAATCCATAGAGTACTCACAATACAAACTGATTGTCATAGCTAGCTACAGTTAACCAAATAGGTTCTATGTTAGCTAGTTAGCTAGCTAACATTAGGCTATATCTAACAATGTAAATAGCTTTCTGAGACAATATTACTACACGGACCATACACTTAATGTTAGCTAGCTAGCTAGCTTACAGTAAACTTTAACTTGCAATGAAAACAACTTTCTGACCAAATTAGAAACTTATAATATCCGAAACTGTAGCTAGTCTCTTACCCGTATACATGGATGAACGCTTCACAGCAGACTGCAACCCCTTTCATTAAATAAGACGTCCTGTGTCGTTTCCGTTTTGTTTGTACAGCTTGCTTGGCCCGTTGTGTCAAGTCACTCTGGTTCACACTGACTGTGTGCAATGCCATGAGTGTCATCAGATCTTTCGCTCTCTCTGTCACGAATGCCATGGTTGCCCTTAGTTTGAAGATGTAATTCGGAGACAGGTGTTTTATACAACAGCCTTCTGTGTTCTCTTTTCGACTCCGCCTCCATTTGCAATCAAACGCTAGAATTGTATTAATCTCCTTAACCTTCTCTGCTTCTACCCTTAACCTTCTCTGCTTCTACCAGACATTCCACTGATTTCAAAACTCGGTCAACTTCTTCCGTGACAACAACATTGTTGATTACCGTTTCTTCCCCATCACTGTCATCAGAAGACTCTACAATGTCTTTTTCAATGAAAATGTTTTTACCTAAATCAGGGAATTCCTCATCGTCTGATTCATTTTCAGAGTCAGATAGAGTCAGCATCGTACGATCGTCCTTCTGAAAGTAGTTCCACTGACCTTTATCGATAACGCCTGATAAATTCAGGGCAGCAATGTTATTGAGAACATTAGCTACACATTTGCAGTTCTCCATGGCTAACGTTACATCTTTCGAAAAAACTGCAGTAGAAAGGATTATCTACACATAATGAGCAGCTCATTTTATAGACAGAAGATGCTACACGGCAGATCAATCTAAAACTCATCTCTCGGCATGTCCAGGTTCCTGTCTTTTTCTGTGGCTAAACCAACTAGGCTCTTAATTTTACTTTATTTGTATTTACAGATGGCATACAAGTTTGTTATTAAAGTACATGAAAGTTCAAATGTTCCAACGCATTTTGATAAAAATAAAAATAAACGTTCAAATGACTCTCCTGTGAAGTCGTGACTTGCGACATATGCCTATTTTCCTGAAACGAGTCACATATGTGAAAACACCCTGAGACCTTATGGGAAAGAAGGGGGGGAAGAAGAGTGTGGGAAGGAAGAGGAATGTATGATAATTTAGCATAGACACTAGCTACATTACTCTAATATCATCATTATCATGATTTCTACCATTTATACTATATTTAAAAATACATTTTAGGTTTTACCTAATGTTTCCAAGCTAGTTAGGTAGGACAGAGGTGCTAGCAAAAGTTAGCTAGCTAGCTAGCTACTTAGCTAGCTGAGCAGCGTGCTAAATCATCCAGCAAAACTTCTGTATTCAAAAGATAAACAAATTGCATAGAGAATTTGCACACTTCTCATAGCCACGCCCATCACGATTCTTCAGGACTCACTGTCACATGATGTCAGTGTCAACACAACATTCTGGGTACGTTCCAGGTCATCTTTATTTCAAGCGTATTTCACAGATGGGTAGATCTCACAAAGTCTGGGAAGTTTTCAGAAACCAGTGAACCACACCAATAATATGTCTTGAGATCTTGAGATGAAGCCTTCGTTCTTTAAATAAGTGAACCACAATGCATCATCAGGATTTCAAATGTGGGCAAGACACATCAAGGGAGTTGACCATTGGTCTGAAAACCAACTATTTCTGTTCCTGGAAAAGAGCAACAGTACATCATGGGAGTTGACCATTGGTCTGAAAATGACCCATTTCTGTTCCTGGGACAGAGTAGCAATGCATCACACCCAAAAGTGAGAAAAAAACAATTGTTTAACTGCACAACCATTGAAAATAAGGTTGCATGATGATACATAAGGGTTCAATATTCAAATCAAATATTTTTATTGGTCACATACACGTGATTAGCAGATGTTATTGCGGGTGTAGCGAAATGCTTGTGCTTCTAGCTCCAACAGTGCAGTAATATCTAACAAGTAATATCTAACAAATTACACAACACATACCCAATGCACACAAATCTAAGTAGGAAAGAATTAAGACTATACGACGAGCGATGTCAGAGCGGAACGGACTAAGATACAGTAGAATAGTATAGAAAAACAGTATATACATATGAGATGAGTAATGCAAGATATGTAAGCATTATTAAGTGACTGAGATACCGTAGAATAGTATAGGAAATAGTATATACACATGAGATGAGTAATGTCAGATAAGAAAACATTAAGTGACTAAGATACCGTAGAATAGTATGTGTACGCTTTCCACCTTCTCCACTGTGGT
The DNA here is from genome assembly GCF_045679555.1 of Salvelinus alpinus. Lineage (NCBI taxonomy): Eukaryota > Metazoa > Chordata > Actinopteri > Salmoniformes > Salmonidae > Salvelinus > Salvelinus alpinus. Next base: position 20,104,958 of record NC_092119.1, read on the forward strand.
CTCATCAATGTAGATAGGGGGTGCACCCTCTGCCGTTTCCTGAAGTCCATGATCATCTCCTTTGTTTTGTTGACATTGAGTGAGAGGTTGTTTTCCAGGCACCACACTCCCAGAGCCCTCATCTCCAACCTGTAGGCTGTCTTGTCATCGTTGGTAATCAAGCCTACTACTGTTGTGTCGTCTGTTAACTTGATGATTGAGTTGGAGGCGTGCTAGGCTACGCAGTCATGGGTGAACAGGGAGTACAGGAGGGGGCTGAACACGCACCCTTGTGGGGCCCCAGTGTTAAGGATCAGCGGAGTGGAGGTGATATTTCCTACCTTCACCACCTGGGGCGGCCCGTCAGGAAGTTCAGGACCCAGTTGCACAGTGGCTGGTTTTCCTTTTGTAGTCCGTGATTGTCTATAGTCCCTGCCACATATGTCTTGTGTCTGAGCCGTTGAATTGCAACTCCACTTCAAATCAAAACAAAGTTTATTTGTCAAGTGCGCCGAATACAACAGGTGTAGACCTTACAGTGAAATGCTTACTTACTGTCCTAACCAACAGTGCAATTTTAAAGTAAAAAATGGGTATTAGGTGAACAATAGATAAGTAAGGAAATAAAAAACAACAGTAAAAAGACAGTGAATAATAACAGTAGTGAGGCTATATACATGCACCGGTTAGTCGGGATAATTTAGGTAGTATGTACATGAATATATAGTTAAAGTGACTATGCATATCTGATAAACAGAGAGCAGCAGCAGCGTAAAAGAGGGGTTGGGGAGGGGAACACAATGCAAATAGTCTGGTTAGCCATTATATTACCTATTCGGGAGTCCTATGGCTTGGGGGTAAAGCGGTACCGGTGCTCCGGTACCGCTTGTCATGCGGTAGTAGGGAGAACAGTCTATGACTGGGGTGGGTCGGGTCTTTGACAATATTTAGGGCCTTCCTCTGACACCGCCTGGTGTAGAGGTCCTGGATGGCAGGCAACTTAGCTCCAGTGATGTACTGGGCCTTACGCACTACCCTCTGTATTGCCTTGCGGTCAGAGGCCGAGCAGTTGTCGTACCAGGCAGTGATGCAACCAGTCAGGATGCTCTCGATGTTGCAGCTGTAGAACATTTTGAGGATCTGAGGACCCATGCCAAATCTTTTTAGTTTCCTGGGGGGGAATAGGCTTTGTCATGCCCTCCTTACGACTGTCTTGGTGTATTTGGACCATTCTAGTTTGTTGGTGATGTGGACACCAAGGAACTTCAAGCTCTCAACCTGCTCCACTACAGCCCCATTGATGAGAATGGGGGCGTGGTCGGTCCTCCTTTTCCTGTAGTCCACAATTATCTCGTTTGTCTTGGTTACATTGAGGGATAGGTTGTTATTCTGGCACCACCCTGCCAGGTCTCTGACCTCCTCCCTATAGACTGTCTCGTCATTGTTGGTGATCAGGCCTACCACTGTTGTGTCGTCTGCAAACTTAATGATGGTGTTGGAGTCGTACCTGGCCACGCAGTCGTGGGTGAACAGGGAGTACAGGAGGGGACTGAGCCCGCACCTCTGAGGGGCTCCAGTGTTGAGGATCAGCGTGGCAGATGTGTTGCTACCTACCCTCACCACCTGGGGGCGGCCTGTCAGGAAGTCCAGGATCCAGTTGCAGAGGGGGGTGTTTAGTCCCAGGATCCTTAGCTTTGTGATGAGCTTTGAGGGTACTATGGTGTTGAACGCCGAGCTGTAGTCAATGAATATTATTCTCACGTAGGTGTTCCTTTTGTCCAGGTGGGAAAGGGCAGTTTGGAGTGCAATAGAGATTGCATCATCTGTGGATCTGTATGCAAATTGGAGTGGGTCTAGGGTTTCTGGGATAGTGGTGTTGATGTGAGCCATTACCAGCCTTTCATGGCTACGGACGTGAGTGCTACGGGTCTGTAGTCATTTAGGCAGGTTGCCTTAGTGTTCTTGGGCACAGGGACTATGGTGGTCTGCTTGAAACATGTTGGTATTACAAACTCAATCAGGGACATGTTGAAAATGTCAGTGAAGACACCTGTTGGTCAGCGCATGCTCGGAGTACACATCCTGTTAATCTGTCTGGCCCCGCGGCCTTATGAATGTTGATCTGTTTAAAGGCCTTTCTTACGTCGGCTACGGAGAGCGTGATCACACAGTCATCCATAACAGCTGATACACTCATGCATACCTCAGTGTTGCTTGCCTCGAAGCGAGCATAGAAGTGATTTAGCTCGTCTGGTAGGCTTGTGTCACTGGGCAGCTCGCGGCTGTGCTTCCCTTTGTGGTCTGTAATAGTTTGCAAGCCCTGCCACATAAGATGAGCATCGGAGCCTGTGTAGTAGTACGATTCAATCTTAGCCCTGTATTGGCCCTTTGCCTGTTTGATGGTTCGTCAGAGGGCATAGCAGGATTTCTTATAAGCTTCCGGATTAGAGTCCCGCCCCTTGAAAGCGGCAGCACTACCCTTTAGCTCAGTGCGAATGTTGCCTGTAATCCATGGCTTCTGGTTGGGGTATGCATGTACAGTCACTGTGGGGACGACGTCCTCGATGCACTTATTGATAAAGCCAGTGACTGATGTGGTGTACTCAATACAATCGGAAGAATCCAGGAACATGTTCCAGTCTGTGATAGCAAAACAGTTCTGTAGTTTAGCATCTGCTTCATATGACCACTTTTTTATAGACCGAGTCACTTGTGCTTCCTGCTTTAATCTTTGCTTGTAAGCAGGATTCAGGAGGATATAATTGTGTTCAGATTTACCAAATGGAGGGCGAGGGAGAGCTTTGTATGCTTCTCTGTGTGTGGAGTAAAGGTGATCTCGATTTTTCCCCCCTCGGGTTGCACATTTACCATGTTGATAGAAATTAGGTAAAACTGATATAAGTTTCCCTGCATTAAAGTCTCCGGCCACTAGGAGCGCTGCCTCTGTGGGAGCGATTTTCTGTTTGCTTATTTCCTTATACAGCTGACTGACAGCGGTCTTAGTGCCAGCGTCCGTCTGTGGTGGTAAATAAACAGCCACGAAAGTAGAGATGAAAATTCTCTTGGCAAATAGTGTGGTCTGCAGTTTATCATTAGATACTCTACTTCAGTGAGCAAAATCTAGAGACTTCCTTAGATTTCGTGCACCAGCTGTTGTTTACAAATATGCACAGACCCCCTCCCCCCCTCGTCTTACCGGAGTGTGCTGTTCTATCTAGCCGGTGCAGCGTATATCCTGCTAGCTGAATATCCATGTCATCATTCAGCCACGATTCCGTGAAACATAAGATGTTACAGTTTGGTAGGATATTCGTGATTGTACCTCATCTAATTTATTGTTCAATGATTGTATGTTGGCGAGTAATATTGACGGTAATGGCAGCTTACCCACTCGCCTTCTCCGGATGCTTACGAGGCACCACGCTCTGTGTCCTCTGTACCTGCGTCTCTTTCTCTTGCCAATAACGGGGATGTCGTCCTTGTCGGGTGTTCACAGTATATCCTGTGCTTCCTGCTTGTTGAAGAAAAACCTTTGCCTAATCTGAGATGAGTGATTGCTGTCCTGATATCCAGAAGCTCTTTTTTAGCCGTAAAATACGGTGGCAGAAACATTATGTACAAAATAAGTTTAAAATAATGCGGGTTATCCCGCATAAAAAACACATAATAGCACAATTGGTTAGGTGCCCGTAAAACTTTATCTCTATACTGACGTTTAGCTTGTTTGATTGCCTTGGGGAGTGAATAACTACACTGTTTATATTCAGCCATATTACCAGTCGCCTTGCCATTGTTAAATGTGGTGGTTCGCGCTTTCAGTTTCGCGCGAATGCTACCATCTATCCACGGTCTCATGTGTGCTCCCTCTCCGGTCTCTAGGTCACTAGGCTGCTCGATATGGCGCACACCTGTAACCATCGTTACGCGCACCAGCGCGTCATCAGACTCACCTGGACTCCATCACCTCCCAGATTACCTTCCCTATATATGTCACTCTCTTTGGTTCCTTTCCCAGGCCTTACTGTTTCTGTTCCAGTGTTAAGTCTGTGCTTCTTGTTTTGTTTTATGTTGCTTTTATTTATTAAAACACTCACTCCCTGAACTTGCTTCCCTGACTCTCAGTTCAACTCGTTACCCAAGGTTTCTTGTTAGGGTAGGTTTTAATAGTCACAGTGGGTACTACATCTCCTATACACTTCCTTATGAACTCAGTCACTGTATCCGTCTAGATTATTTTCGTACGCTACCCAGAACATATCCCAGTCCACGTGATCAAAACAATCCTGAAGCGTGGATTCCGATTGGTCAGACCAGCGTTGAATAGTGCGAAGCACGAGCACTTCCTGTTTGAGTTTCTGCCTATAGGACGGGAGAAGCAAGATGGAGTCGTGGTCAGATTTGCCAAAAGGAGGGCAGGGGAGGGCCTTGTAAGCATCCTGGAAGTTTGAATAGCAATATTCGAGAGTCTTAGTAGCATGAGTAGGACAGTCAATATGTTGATAGAATTTTGGCAGCCTAGTCCTCAGATTTGCATCGTTAAAATCCCAAGCTACAATAAATGCAGCCTCAGGATATGTGGTTTCCAGTTTGCATAAAGTCCAAACAAGTTTTTTGAGAACTGTGTCGAGGTTTCGGCTTGAGGTGGGATGTAAACGGCCGTGGCGATGACGGAGGAGAATTCTCTTGGTCGATAATATGGTCGGCATTTAATCCCTTCGGATTCCCGAAGAGATATTTATTCCTGTCTGCACCATGTACTGAGAATCCTACTGGCTTTACTGACTCCGACAGAGTATCCCGAGAGAGCCATGTTTCCGTGAAAAAAAGTAAGTTACAGGCAATATTATACGCATTTGTATGTGCATTTATAAATGGTTAATAGCTGGAGGTAAGTAGTGGCTCACTTTTTGGCAAGCACTGACTGGCTATCGCACTATTTTGACCAATTTGTTATAACCCATTTATTAATGGTTTATAATACATTTACAAATTATTAAATAACGGGAAATAACATAATTACCACCCCTATATAAACGCTTTACAAATGGAACCTTCTTTTAAAGTTTTACCAGAAAGGATTTATATGTATACTCATGATGTAATCATTAGAGTTAAGTTTACTGGTTGGGGTTCAATTGTGAACTAGCTGTGAAGAATATTATCAACCACTGAAATAAGATGTGGATCAGACCAGCAGGTAGTGATCATACAGTACAGATGTAGGTTCTTAATTTGAGCCAGTTTGCGACAGCAGGAAAATAATCCTGCAGCAACAGGAAATATTAATTATAAATCAAGTCTCACATTTCAAAGTGGAAATAACAGACTTTAGAATACTTTGCACACTGCACGTTTTACATTTCCTGCATTACCCAAAATGCTGATGGGTAATCAAAAACAGTCTGGTGTCAGTAGTGGTGCAGATGTGGTCAATAGAGAGTTTTGTCATTCATATCTCTAATTTCAACTTGGTTAACCTTTCACGAGCCTCTACCCCGGGTCCGGGATCACCCCCCACCCCCCCCCCACACACTGATTAGCATAGCTAGCATAGCTTCACAAGTAGATAGTAGCATCTAAATATCATTAAATCACAAGTCCAAGACACCAGATGAAAGATACAGATCTTGTGAATAAAGCCACCATTTCAGATTTTTAAAATGTTTTACAGGGAAGACACAATATGTAAATCTATTAGCTAAACACGTTAGCAAAATACACCACTTTTCTAACTCCATCAGTTTCTTACTCCTTCAGGTGCTATCACCAATTCGGCTCAACTAAGATATTGATAGCCAATAACCTATAAAAAACCTCTTCAGATGACAGTCTGATAACATATTTATGGTATAGGATAGGTGTTGTTAGAAAAAAGTGCATATTTCAGGTAGAAATCACAGTTTACAATTGCACCGACCATCACAAATCGACTAGAATTACTAGATAGAGCAACGTGTATGACCAATTTACTCATCATAAAACATTTCATAAAAATAGACAAAGCATAGCAATGGAAAGACCCAGTTCTTGTGATTTCAGACCATATTTCAGATTTTCTAAGCGTTTTTCAGCGAAAACACAATAAATCGATAAGTTAGCATACCACATGTGCAAACGTTACCAGAGCATCGATTCCAGCCAAAGAGCGCTATAACGTAATCACCGCCAAAATATATTAATTTTTTCACTAACCTTCTCAGAATTCTTCCGATGACACTCCTGTAACATCATTTTACAACATACATATACAGTTTGTTCGAAAAGGTGCATATTTAGCCATACAAAACCGTGGTTACACAATAAAAATACTAGGAAATCAAGCCTCAATATGTCTGACGTCATCTATCAGAGTGATCTAGTTTAATTGAAAGCTAATCATATACTTGACTAAAAAATACAGGGTTGACAGGAATCGAAAGACAAATTAGTTCTTAATGCAATCGCTGATTTACATTTTTTTAATTATCCTTACTTTTCAATACAGGTTGCGCCAAGCGAAGCTATAGCAAACAAGATGGCGACATAAACGTTTAACATTTATCGACAGAAACACGATTTATCATCATAAATTGTTCTTACTGTGAGCCGTTCTTCCATCAGAATCTTGGGCAAAGAATCCTTTCTTGGGTCTAATCGTCTTTTGGTCGAAAGCTGTCCTCTTGCCATGTGGAAATGCCCACTGCGTTCGGCATGAACTGGAAACGTGCCCAGCTGTTCAAAGTGCGTCAGAAATAAATGGGTCAAAATCGCACTAAACGGATATAAATTGCTATAAAACGGTTTAAATTAACTACCTTATGATGTTTTTAACACCTCTAACGAGTAAAAACATGACCGGAGAAATATTACTGGCTAAACAAACGCTTGGAAGGAGGCGAGTCCGACGTCCTCCGTGCGCAAGAGGCAGGCAGCAAAGGGATGCTACTTCCGGTATTTGCTCTTTTATGCAGCCCCTGATTGCGCAATCGATACCATTCAAAGCGTCATCACGTACTGACATCCAGGGGAAGACGTAAGCAGTGTCCGTATCCTCATAGCAATAACAGTGGCCTTTAAACTGACTCCAGATCAGGGGCCAAAATGTGTGAAATCTGACTCCATGTCAGGGAAATTGCTCTAGAATTTGTTCTGTTCCACTCAGAGACAAAATTCCAACGCCTATAGAAACTGGAGACTGTTTTCTATCCAATAATAGTAATAATATGCATATTGTACGAGCAAGAATTTAGTAGGAAGCCGTTTAATCTGTAATGCAATTATGCTAATGAGAAAACAGCACCCCCTGTAGTCGCAAGAAGTTAATGAAGCTGATTGAAAACACTATGATTCTGTAGATAGATTCTGGGTTATATGTGAGGTGAAATGTAATATGAAATCTGATGTGAAATATGTATAAATGTAAATTGTTCTCTGGGGACACAGTTAGAAAGAGTTCTGTGGGAAGATAACACAAAGGTTGATGAGAACAGGTGCTAAATATATACAGTATGTAGTACGTCCTTATACACCAGTCTCATCCTAATGTTCTACGGCAGTGTTACTGTTTTGCAGGAACTTCATGTCCTGTTTACATTTCTTTGATGATCTCCATTTTGCACATTCCAGTTATATGGAATGTTTGCAATCAATTAAATAGATGGTATGTTCGACTACTCATTGTCACGTTCCTGACCTATTTCTGTTAGTTTGTTGTATGTGTTAGTTGGTCAGGACGTGAGTTTGGGTGGGCATTCTATGTTGTGTGTTTCTATGTTGGTTTAGGGTTGCCTGGTATGGCTCTTAATTAGAGGCAGGTGTTTTGCGTTCCTCTAATTGAGAGTCATATTTAGGTAGGTTGTTTCACTGTGTTCGTTGTGGGTGGTTGTCTCCTGTGTCAGTGTTTGTCGCACCATACGGGACTGTTCGGTATGTTTGTTCATCGTCATTTATGTGTAGGCTATTCTCCCTGTTCGTGCGTTCTTCGTGTTTATCTTGTTATGGCTGCAGAGGGCGTATTGAAAAACTGGAAAATATGTGCCCATTTTCAAATGGCCTCTTACTAAATTTTTGCTCGTACAATATGCATATTATTATTAGTATTGGATAGAAAACACTGTCTAGTTTCTAAAACAGGTTTAATTATTTCTCTAAGTGAAACAACTCTTTTTACAGCCCATTTTCTATCCAAAAGTGAAATTTCCAAGAAGCTATGTCTCTCTTCAAGATACTCTCTATAAAAGGCCTTGGCACTTAGGACTGTAGAAACACGTCACACGCCTTCCCCTGTGTGTCATGCGGAAGTGAGAGAAGAAATGACTTGATTATCTCTGTCAGGGACTGAAAACAACATCTTGGAGTCAGAAGTGCGCACTTAATTTTTTTTTCTGGGCGCGAAGTAGGAACTGGACTGCGCTCCTGGAAAACCCTCGTTATAGGTGAATATGACCTCCGGCTTCGATTTTTTTTGATACATGTCACAATATCTTCCTAAAGCATGTTTTTTCAATATACTTTAATTATATTATTGAAATTTATTCTGGACTTTAGACGTGATGCGACGCAAGAATTTTGTCAAGACGGAGAGGTTAGCACGGCATGGCCAGTGTGCATGCTAATTCAAGAGGGACATCGTTCGTTCTGGGTCCAAATGAAGACGGTTCTGAACAAAGGACCCTTTGGAGAACATTCTGATGGAAAATCAACAAAGATAAGGACCCAATTTGGGATGCTTTTTCATATATCTGTCGAACTGTGCTATCGCTAGCGTTTGACTAGAATCAATGCTGCTGTGTGTTAGCTATTGTAGTAAGCTAATATAACGATATATTGTGTTTTCGCTGTAAAACACTTCAGAAATCGGAAATATTGTCTGTATTCACAAGATCTTTCATTAGCTATCCACCATATATTTGTCTGAAATGATTTATGATGAGTAATAAGGTAGTTGACGTTGGTGTCTATTTTCTCTGGCTACTCCCGTGCGATTTCTGACTGTAGCTATGATGGTAGCAGTAATGTAAAACTGATTTATAGCTAAAATATGTAATTTTTTGGAACAAAACATAGATTTATTGTGTAACATGTTATAGGACTGTCATCTGAGGTAGTTTTTTCTAGGTTATTTAGGTTGGTTCTAGGTTAGTTAGGTTGGCTTGTGCATGCTACTTGCATCCTACTTGTGCTGTGAAAAATGTCTGTCCTCTTTTTTATTTGGTGGTGAGCTAACATAAATATATGTGGTGTTTTCTCTGTAAAACATTTAAAAAATCGGACATGTTGGCTGGATTGACAAGATGTTTATCTTTCAAATGCTGTATTGGACTTGTTAATGTGTGAAAGTTAAATATTAAAAAAAAATAGATTTTGAATTTCGCGCCCTGCATTTGAGCTGGATGTTGTCATAGGTGTACCGGTGTCGGGCTGCAGCCATAACAGGTTATGTGAGTTCGTCGTCCAGGTCTGTCTACACCGTTTGTTGTTTTGTTAGTTTAGTCAAGTTCGTGTTTTCGTGTTTTCTTCAATAAATTATGTATTCACAACCCGCTGCGCCTTGGTTCCATCACTACTCCTCCTTTTCGATTGAAGAGGAGGAGGACCACCGTTACACTCATAGTATTTTCATATCAAGTTAATGGCTGGCTGCATACAAATTGGGTTATGAATGACCAACTTGTTACATTAAACTGAAATAACAACTTTTAAATGTTTATCTTCCTGGAGAACAGACCATGACATTGACTCCTCTCCTGCTGTGGTGAACGTTCCTCCTATCGTTACCTAATCTCTCACGTACCAATGTTTTGTATCACCCTTCACCCAGTGCAAGATTCCCTCACCATGTCCCTGAAGTATCCTCCTCCTGGGATCTCTCCCATTGGTCTCTTTCTTAACACACATCTCTTACCAGCATTCTGTTCCCTTCTTTCAACAGCCACTTGCTCATTGCACCCTAGCCTCCCACATCTCTCTCAACACCAGTACTACCAAATCTGGTTGCACACAACACACACACACACACACACACACACACACACACAGAAACTCCGGCTTGGCCCCAGATGTGTCCTGTAGCTGGTATCCAACTGTATTTACATGAAAAGTTAATGTTGAGTCTGTAGTTGTTGGAGTTGGGCATTCGGTTGATGTTTGAGGAGTCTAAAGCTGTTGGAGCTAGGGGTTAGGTTGATGTTGAAGAGTCTGTAGTTGTTGAAGCTGGGGGTTAGGTTGATGTTGAATAGTCTGTAGATGTTGGAGCTGGGGGTTAGGGAGCTGGGGGTTAGGTTGATGTTGAGGAGTCTGTAGTTGTTGGAGCTGGCGGTTAGGGAGCTGGGGGTTAGGTTGATGTTGAGGAGTCTGTAGTTGTTGGAGCTGGCGGTTAGGGAGCTGAGGGTTAGGTTGATGTTGAGGAGTCTGTAGTTGTTGGAGCTGGGTTTATTGTTTTTATGGAATAGTTTTCATTAAATAATTTTTAGTCATAAATAAAGTTTGTATTGCTACGGATTTGGCGACGCTGCGACCGCATGTTTGTGTCCTGGATTCTTGTTAAGTAGTAGTTAGCTGCTAGCCATCATTAAAACAGAGCAGGCTAACGCTAGCTGTGTTTTTATCCACGACTGGGCACAAATGCTTCAGGTGTGAGATCATTTCCACACAATCACAAGATGAAGTTTGAACTGGAAAATGGACAGGGATTTGTCTGCCCTAAATGCACAACCATCAAGCAGCTTAGGTAAGACATCCTCTGGCTGTTGGCTCGGCTGCGAGAAAAGGATAACCTGCTTTCTAAGTACACCGACCTTGCTGTAACCCAGGCAAAACAAATCTAAATTTTAAATGCCTCCTGTAGCAAAGTTGTCGATGAGTCGGGCGGCGTTGATCTGTCTCAATCCAACGAACAGATGTTAAGCTCAACTCTGCGGCCCATGGGAGACTGGACACTTGCAAGGCATAGGAGATCGGAGAGGCAGTCTGGCCACCTGTCATCTATCCGAGAAAATCCGATCTAGCCAAATCCGATCTAAGACAGCTTTGCCCCATTTGAGATTGACCTGCCAGCCCCGGCAGTCAGCACAAATCCTGGTTGTATACCAACAGCCGGCGGCCGCCCAGTGGCACCCTCCCCACGGCTACCGCAGTTCAGCAGGTCGCTTCCCCATCGGCTTGCCTATGGTCTGTGGACCGACCAAGGCCCACTGTCACCCAGGAGCCCGTGTCCTCAACATCAACTCCTGCCCACGGTTCCTGCCAACTACTCAAATATTGACACCATCGTCACTCATGTAGGTTTTAATGACCTTTGTTTTAGGCGATCTGAGGAACTGAGGGAGGACTACAAACATGTTTTACACCCTCGCTAGCACAGGGAAGATAATAATTATCTCTGACCCCCTCCCATGTTACCGAAGGGGTTTGGAACGTTTCAGCTGACTCTTTGCCCTGAACGAGTACCTGAAGAAACTTGCAACTGACGGACAGAGTCGGTAGTGCTCCAGTTCTCCCTGTCAGAATAAGCAACAGAGGACTTGGAAACCATATCAACTCCTGTAGAATTGGCACTGTGGTTATTGTGAGTAACCTACATTTATGTTCCTTTAACTCTGCCTTCTAGTGAGTTTATAAAAACTGTCATCTCCTACCATTATGATAGATTGGAGACTGTCAGAAAACGTGGTTGTAACGTTAATAATTTGATTGCTATTCCATTGATTAGCTCGGGCAGATACCCCAGGGGCAGAGTGGCCACACTCTTTGAATATGACGCTATCAAATGTTAGAGAAATCACAAGTAAAACCTTTCTCGTGAATGACCTCATTACTGAGTGCAAAGATGATTTCATGTTTCTCATTGAAACATGGCTGTCAACAGACTCTTATGGAAGCCTACCCCCCGGAATACAGCTTTTCATACTCTATCAGAAAAGGGAAAATGGGTGGGGGGACATTTTGTTTGGCAACTTTGGGTCTATTTTTTTATTTAGTTTTTTTTTCTTCCCTGTTTTCTCTCCAGTTTTGTGGTATCCAATTGGTAGTTACAGTCTTGTCTCATCACTGCAACTCCTGTACGGACACGGGAGAGGCAAAGGTCGAGAGTCATGCATCCTCCGAAACACAACCCAACCAAGTGTTTCTTGACACAATACCCACTTAACCCGGAAACCAGCCGCACCAATGTGTCAGAGGTAACACTGTACACCTGGAGACTGTGTCAGCGTGCACTGCGCCCGGCTAGCCACAGGAGTCACTGGTGCGAGATGAAACAAGGACATCCATGCCAGCCACACCCTACCCTAACCCGGACGACGCTGGGCCAATTGTGCACCGTGGGTCTCCCGATCGTGGCCGGCTGCAACAGAGCCTGGACATGAACCCAGAATCTCTAGGGGCACAGCTAGCACTACGATGCAGTGCCTTAGACCACTGCGCCACTCAGGAGGCCAACTTTGGGTCTTTTGAACATCATGCTATACTGTAAATATATATACTGTATATATACTATACTGCCATAACCCTGTAAAAGCCACCAAAGCACTGCCCCACTTTCTTCACTGATTTATCTGAACTATTGTCTATTGTCCTTGAGAACTATGATAAAATCATTGTTGGGCAATTTTAATGTTCATGTTGACAAAGGCTCCAAGGCCATTGAATTTCTGAATCTTTTGGCCTCTTTGGACTTTATCCAATATGTTACTGGGCCCACCCATAACCGCGGCCATACTCTGGACCTGGTTATTACCAAGGGGCTTTCTATTGACATATCCTCTATTGTTGATGTTGCTTTATCTGATCACCACTGTGTATTTACTACCTTGTTGTCCATAGCACATTGTAATACTGAACACATCATTAAGAAACGCTATCTTACCTCTGAAGCTGCAACAGAGTTTATTGAGTGTATGAACAATACTCCACCACCTATTCTGCCTTCTTCTTGTGATGATTTAGTTGATAACTTTAATGGAAAATTAAGGGCATATACAGTGCCAGTCAGAAGTTTGGACACACCTACAAATTACAGGGTTTTTCTTTATTTTACTATTTTCTACATCTTGGCATTCTCTCAATCAGCTTCACCTGGAATGCTTTTCCACCACTCTTGAAGGAGTTCCCACGTATGATGAGCACTTGTTGGCTACTTTCCCTTCACTCTGCGGGCCAACTCATCCCAAACCATCTCAATTGGGTTGAGGATTGTGCAGGCCAGGTCATCTGATGCAGCACTCCATCACTCTCCTTCTTTGTCAAATAGCCCTTACACAGCCTGGAGGTGTGTTGGGTTATTGTCCTGTTGAAAAACATATGATAGTCCCACTAAGCACAAACCAGATGGGATGGCGTATCGCTGCAGAATGCTGTGGTAGCCATGCTGGTTAAGTGTGCCATGAATTCTAAATAAAACACTGACAGTGTCACCAGCAATGTACCCCTACACCATCACACCTCCTCTTCCATGCTTCACGGTGGGAACCACACATGCGGAGATCATCCGTTGACCTAAGCCAAAAATCTCAAATTTGGACTCATCAGACCAAAAGACAGATTTCCACCGGTCTAATGTCCCTTGCTCATTTTTCTTGTCCCAAGCAAGTCTCTTCTTATTATTGGTGTCCTTTAGTATTGGTTTCTTTGCAACAATTCGACCATGAAGGCCCGATTCACGCTGTCTCCTCTGAACAGTTGATGTTGAGATGAGTCTGTTACTTGAACTCTGTGAAGCATTTATTTGGGCTGCAATTTCTGAGGCTGGAAACTCTAATGAACTTATCCTCTAATGCAGAGGTAAATCTGGGTCTTCCTTTCCTGTGGTGGTCCTCATGAGAGCCAGTTTCATCATAGCGCTTGATGGTCTTTGCGACTGTACTTGAGGAAATGTTCAAAGTCCTTGAAATGTTCCAGATTGACTGACCTTCATGTCTCAATACTACCCCCCGTTTGGGAACGGGGGGTAGTATTGAGTAGCTTGGATGAATAAGGTGCCCAGAGTAAACTGCCTGATACTCAGGCCCAGAAGCTAGAATATGCATATAATTAGTAGATTTGGATAGGAAACACTCTGACGTTTCTAAAACTGTTTGAATGATGTCTGTGAGTATAACAGAACTCATATGGCAGGCAGAAACCTGAGAAAGATCACATCAGATAGTGTGAAATCTGAAGTTTGTAGTTTTTAAAAATGATTGCCTATCCAATATACAGTGTCTATGGGGTCAGATTGCACTTCTTACGGCTTCCACTAGATGTCAACAGTCTTTAGAAAGTTGTTTCATGCTTCTATTGTGAAAGGGGAGCGAATAAGAGCTGTTTCAACCAGTGGTCAGGCTGAAAGCCTTGAGTTGTTTATCGTGCGCAGCCGTGAGCGCGAGCTCCGTTCCCATTCCTTTCTAATGACAAAGGAATTGTCCGGTTGGAATATTATTGAAGATTTTTGATAAAAACATCCTAAAGATTGATTATATACATCGTTTGACATGTTTCTACAAACTATAATGGAACTTTTTTTACTTTTCGTCTGGACTTTGTGAGCGCGCTTTGTGCATTTGGATTACTGGACTAAACGTGAGAACATAAAGGAGGTATTTGGACATAAAGATTAACTTTATCAAACAAAACAAACATTTATTGTCTAACATGGAGACCTGGGAGTGCCATCAGATGAATATCATCAAAGGTAAGTGATTCATTTTAACGATATTTCTGACTTTTGTGACACCTCTCCTTGGTTGGAAAATGGCTGTATGGTTTTCTGTGGCTAGGCGCTGACCTAACATAATCGCATGGTGTGCTTTCGCCGTAAAGCCTTTTTTGAAATCTGACACAGCAGTTGCATTAAGGAGAAGTTTATCATTGATCCTATGTATAACACTTGTATCTTTCATCAATGTTTATGATGAGTATTTCTGTAATTTGATGTGGCTCTGCACTTTCACCGGATGTTTGTTTGAGACAATGCATTTCTGAACATAACGCGCCAATTTCAAATGAGGTTTTTGGACATAAAGATTAACTTCATCGAACCAAACACATATTTATTGTCTAATGTGGAGTCCTGGGAGTGCCATCCGATGAAGATCATCAAAGGTTAGTGATTAATTTTAATGCTATTTCTGTCTTTTGTGACACTTCTCCTTCTTTGGAAAATGGCTGTATGGTTTTCTGTGGCTAGGCGCTGACCTAACATAATCGTTTGTGGTGCTTTCACCGTAAAGCCTTTTTGAAATCAGACACTGTGGCTGGATTAACAAGAAGTTTATCTTTAAAATGGTGTATAACACTTGTATGTTTGAGGAATTTTAATTATGAGATTTCTGTTTGAATTTGGCGCCCTGCAATTTCACTGGCTGTTGGCGAGGTGGGACGCTAGCATCCCACATATCCCAGAGAGGTTATAAAGTAATGATGGACTGTCATTTCTCTTTGCTCATTTGAACTGTTCTTGATATAATATGGACTTGGTCTTTTACCAAATAGGGCTATCTCCTGTATACCAACCCTACCTTATCACAATACAACTTATTAGCTCAAATGCATTAAGAAGGAAAGAAATTACACAAATTAACTTTTAACAAGGCACACCTGTGAATTGAAATGCATTCCAGGTGACTACCTCATGAAGCTTGTTGAGAGAATGCCAAGAGTGTGCAACACTGTCATCAAGGAAAAGGGTGGCTACTTTGAAGAATCTCAAATATAAAATATATTTTGATTTGTTTAACACTTTTTTGGTTACTACAAGCAGTCTGCTTTCCAATTTATCCCGAAGGTGTTCGATGAGGTTGAGGTCAGGGCTCTGTGCAGGCCAATTAAGTTCTTTCACACTGCTCTCGGCCAACCATTTCTGTATGTACCTTGCTTTGTGCACAGGGGCATTGTCATGCTGAAACAGGAAAGGGCCTTCTCCAAACTGTTGCCACAAAGTTGGAAGCACAGAATCGTCTAGAACAGGGGTTAGCAATTCCAGTCCTCAGGGGCCTGATTGATGTCACAATTTTGCCCCAGCCCTAGCTAACACACCTGACTCCAATAATCACCTAATCATGATCTTCACTTTAGAATTAAATTTGATTATTCAGATGTGTTTGCTTGAGATGGAGAAAAACTGTGACACCAATCAGGCCCCCGAGGACTGTAGTTGCCCGCCACTGATCTAGAATGTCATTGTATGCTCTAGCGTTAAGATTTCTCTTCACTGGAACTAAGGAGCCTGAACCATAAAAAACAGCCCCAGACCATTATTCCTCCTCCGCCAAACTTTACAGTTGGCACTTTGGGGCAGGGAACGCGTTTCCACTGCTCCAGAGTCCAATGAAATTTGACTACCTGACTTGTGGGAAAGGTGGCATCCAATGACGCTGCCACGTTGAAAGTTACTGAGCTCTACAGTAAACCCATTCTACTGCCAGTATTTGTCTATGGAGATTGCATGGCACCTGTCAGCAACGGGTGTAGCTGAAATAGCCAAATCCACTCATTTGAAGGAGTGTCCACAAACGTTTGTATATATAGTGTATCACATGTGGCGTTCCACAAGTTTTGATTTTGGGTCCGGTACTGTTCAGTTGATATATGTTACCCCTTGGCAGCTTCATCAGAAAGCACAGCATTGATTTTCACTGCCAATCTGACAAAACTTTACATTTCTTTGTCACCAGAGGATTTTAGCTCCACGGATAAATTATTAGACTGTATTATGGGATTTAAATACTTGGATGGCTCACAAATTCCTCCAGCTAAATCAAGACAAGACCGAGATACTTATTGTTAGAGATAGAATCTAGCCTCACATTTTAAGGTCTCTGCATTATTCTATTGGTTTTTAAATCAATCCACGATTGTGCACCCCAATACATGTCAAACATGCTTTTAAGTTATGTACCCAGTAGGTCCCTCAGATCCTGTGGCTCTGGCTTTTTAACTCTCCCAAAGCCTAGGACCGAGGCCTGCAGAGGCCTTCAGTTGTTATTGCCCCCAGCCTCTGGAATAGCCTGCCAGAGAATCTGAGGGGGACCAAAACTGTGGACATATTTAGAAGAGATCTTTAAACACATATTTTTATCTTTGCTTTTCCTTAGGGTGCTTTTTAGTCATTCAGTTTGTGTAATTCTTTTGATTTTTATCTTATGTTTGTTGTGTGGTAAATATTTCTGCTTTTATTTTCCTTGTTTTTTATTATTATTTTCTTGTCATACACATTGCGTTGCATTCCATGTCTGAAATGTGCTGTATAAATTAAGATTGATTTGACTTAGGTTGATGTTGAGGAGTCTGTAGTTGTTGGAGCTGTGGATGGAATTGACCCCAACCCTGAAATGGAATTGACTCCAACCCTGATGCGCACCAGTGTTTGAAGCCAGGAAAACACCATTTCAAGCCCCATTGAAAAAGATGCTGGTGTGGCGTGACTTCTGATCTCTCAGTCAAAACCTCCAGCTGACCTCTTCACCTCTACTATGACTAAGCCTCAGGATGCACCCTGACCAAATCCTCTTCAGTGGACCACGGTAGCTCACACAAACACCTTTAAATCAACGAGACAGGGACATCTCTCACTCGAGGTAAAGGAAATGAGACAAAGTAGGCAGAAATGAATGAAACATACTGTACTAGCTACATCAGTCTGAAAGAAGATCTGCCTGACTCATGAAAGCTATCTAGGGGTGCAGGTCCAGCTGGGTTCTGTCTTCTACCTCTATTAGTTCCCTTGACTTCCACTCTCTGCCTTCACAATCAAATAACTCCCAAGCTGCTTCTTTCTTAATTCTATTCCATTCATCATTTAGGTTGCTAACGGTTTGTGGTAGATGGTTATCCAATCAGCGCATGTTCTGTTCTGCAGCTAACTAACTTCCAGGAACCTGGTTGTGATCTGTCCATGTTTAAAGGAGGGAGGGTTAAGCCCTATAGACTTCAAATCAGAACGAACACCAGCTGGTTAACTGCTTTTCAACACTTCACAAGGAGGCTCAAGGGTCTTAGCATATAGTTACAGACTGCAAATCAACAGTTATCAACCCCAAACTACAATGTTTAAACCAATTCGATGCCTTTCGGGAAAGACGGATAAAATATTTTTGGGATGTTTGTGTCAGGTTCGAAGTTTCCTCAGCTCATAACCTTTCACCTACAGGTATTTCCATTGTGGAAAGAGCCCTCGTGATTGGTGCCTACTCTGGAAGAGAGATGGATTTTTGAGAGGAGGAGTGGAGATGGAGTCATTCAAAGGTCAATCTCCCAGCCTCCAAAGCCTCTTAGTCAAGTAAAGCCCTTTACCTGTGAGGTATAGTAACCGGATCACTGGGAGTGTGGGCAAGCGAGTGAATGCAGCACGAGAAAATTAACACATGCTACACGATTGAAATTAAGTTTCACTTACAACTAGAATATTGTCTAGTTGCATACATGAAATTCCACTTGGAACCTGAATATTTTCTAATTCCATAGTTCCACAGAGGGACTATATTTGCATTTTAAACATGTCAGCTCTTAAGCATTTTTATGTGCTCAAATATTGGCTACCACGGGAGGAAATGTACCCTTCAACTGGTTAGAAAGAATCCCATAGTACTTTAAAGAAGCAGAGGGAAAGAATCTACTGAACATCTCTTACAAAGTGCCCAGTTGCTCTGGAATTGCTATTGTCCTAATACTTACAAGGCCATTTTTGCACCCAGTTAACAATTTTACAAGATAGATAACTCCTGAAACACGATAAAATTACAGCTTTTCAACAATAGCATGTAAGACATTTTTCTGCAGCAATTTCATGACAGCTTAAAGCCTAAAACGATGATAATGTGTGCTCTACTCTGCCCTCTTCACTCAAACAGGGATGTATAAAATGGAGCATAACAATATAAAATGGCTTCTCTAATGGGGTTCTGAAATTGCACAACATATTTATCTTACAAAATATATTCTGTCAGAGATATTCTGCTTTGTTCAATCTCCATAGATGTCAAAGCCTTCAGAATGACATCGGCATTTTCCTAATGGGTTGCCTACTACCGGAGTGAAGTGAGTTTTCAAGAAATACTGTACGTACAGTAACATCCAATCCCCCCCTCCCCCAAGTGCACTAAATGGAATGTATTCTTGTGATAGAATCACATTCTGCACATGATCAGTCATATAGTTAGTGGAGATGTATTTCTGTTTGTTACTCTGCTACAGAAGAAACCATGAAGACAAAAAGGTTCTTTGACATATTCTTTATTTGTCATCTGTCAGGAACACTACCTGTACAAGTGACCTTTTGATAGGGGTCATACAAAGTATTTTTTTTCTCAGCTGTCGAGAACACTACAAGCGAGTACTACACTACACGGCACCTTTTGATAGGGGTCATACAACGTCTACAACACATATCATAGTCATGAGGAAGGACAATGATACTGTGCATGTTTTCAGTTCGCTGCAGCTAGCGACTGGAACGAGCTACAACAAACACTCAAACTGGACAGTTTTATCTCAATCTCTTCATTCAAAGACTCAATCATGGACACGCTTACTGACAGGTGTGGCTGCTTTGCATGATGTATTGTTGTCTTTACCTTCTTGCCCTTTGTGCTGTTGTCTGTGCCCAATAATGTTTGTACCCTGTTTTGTGCTGCTACCATGTTGTGCTGCTGCCATGTTGTGTTGCTACCATGTTGTGGTCATGTTGTGTTGCTACCATGCTGTGTTGTCATGTGTTGCTGCTTCGCTATGTTGTTGTCTTAGGTCTTTCTTTATGGAGTGTTGTGTTGTCTCCCTTGTCGTGATGTGTGTTTTGTCCTATATTTTTATTTAATGTATTTTTATTTTTAATCCCAGCCCCCGTCCCCGCAGGAAGCCTTTTGCCTTTTGTTAGGCTGTCATTGTAAATCCGAATCTGTTCTCAACGGACTTGCCTAGTTAAATAAAGGTTAAATTAAAAAAATGGGAAAAAAATAAAAATTCCAGACTGGTCATGTTCCAGACAGGTTAAGTTCCATCCGTATACAGGTTTTAGAATGACACAGCACATTGGGTCCTCACTCAATTCTCAACAATTAAACGGAAGTCAAACATTTAATGAAGAAAAGAATCGTACATATAGTCATACACAAGTGAGTATCATTCCAAATCTTGGATACGTCCTAAATGGCAACCTATTCCCTGTATAGTTCACTACAATTGACCAGGGCCCATAGGGAAAAGGGTGCCTTTTGGGACACATTGTCTATCTGTTGAGAACTGTCACGCCCTGACCATAGTTTGCTTTGTATGTTTCTATGTTTTGTTTGGTCAGGGTGTGATCTGAGTGGGCATTCTATGTTGTATGTCTAGTTTGTCTGTTTCTGTGTTTGGCCTGATATGGTTCTCAATCAGAGGCAGGTGTTAGTCGTTGTCTCTGATTGGGAACCATATTTAGGTAGCCTGTTTTGTATTGTGGGTTGTGGGTGATTGTTCCTGTGTTTGGTGTTCACTATTCGGGACTGTTGCGTCTTCGTTCATTTGTCGGTTTATTGTTTTGTCGGTTTATTGTTTTGTCGGTTTATTGTTTTGTTCTTGGTTTCAAGTATTCTAATTAAAATGAATAAACACCACGCTGCATTTTGGTCCTCCTCTCTTTCGTCCGACGAAGAACGTGACAGAATCACCCACCAACAAAGGACCAAGCAGCGTGGAAACGGGCAGCAGCAGCAGCGATCGCAGGACTCCTGGACCTGGGAGGAGATTCTGGACGGCAAGGGACCCTGGGCACAGGCTGGAGAATATGGCCGCCCTAAGGCTGAGCTGGAGGTAGCGAAAGCGGAGAGGCGGCGGTATAAGGAAGCAGCACGAAAGCGCGGCTGGAAGCCAGAGAGGCAGCCCCAAAAAATTATTGGGGGGGAGCACAAGGGGAGTGTGGCTAAGTCAGGTAGGAGACCTGAGCCAACTCCCCGTGCTTACCGTGGAGAGAGAGGGACCGGGCAGGCACCGTGTTATGACGTGAGGAGCACGGTGTCCCCGGTGCGCAGGCAGAGCCCGGTGCGGTACATAGCAGCGCCTCGTATCGGCCGGGCTAGAGTGGGCATCGAGCCAGGTGCCATGAAGCCGGCTCAGCGCATCTGGTCTCCAGTGCGTCTCCTCGGGCCGGGGTACATGGCACCAGCCCTACGCATGGTGTCCCCGGTTCGCCAGCACAGCCCAGTGCGGGCTATTCCACCTCGCCGCACTGGCCTGGCTACGGGGAGCATTCAGCCAGGTAGGGTTGGGCAGGCTCGGTGCTCGAGACCTCCAGTGAGCCTCCACGGTCCGGTCTATCCGGTGCCTCCTCCACGCACCAGGCCTCCGGTGGCAGCCCCCCGCACCAGGCTGTCTCTCCGTTTCCTCTCTACAGAGCCGCCCTCCTGTCCAGCGCCGCCTGAGCCGTCCTCCTGTCCAGCGCCGCCTGAGCCGTCCTCCTGTCCAGTGCCGCCGGAGCCGTCCTCCTGTCCAGCGCCGCCTGAGCCGTCTTCCTGTCCAGCGCCGCCTGAGCCGCCCGTCTGTCCAGCGCCGCCTGAGCCGCCCGTCTGTCCAGCGCCGCCAGAGCCACCCGTCTGTCCGGAGCCGCCAGAGCCGCCCGTCAGTCAGGAGCCGCCAGAGCCGCCCGTCAGTCAGGAGCCGCCAGAGCCGCCCGTCAGTCAGGAGCCGCCAGAGCCGCCCGTCGGTCAGGAGCTGCCCTTCAGTCCGGAGCTGCCCTTCAGTCCGGAGCTGGGAGCTGCCCTTCAGTCCGGAGCTGCCCTTCAGTCCGGAGCTGCCCCTCAGTCCGGAGCTTCAGTCCGGAGCTGCCCCTCAGTCCGGAGCTGCCCCTCAGTCCGGAGCTGCCCCTCAGTCCAGAGGCGCTCCTCAGTCCAGTGGGGTCCTTTATTAGGGTTCCCAGTCCAAGGTCGGCGGCGAGGGTTGCCGCTCCAAAGAGGTCACTGAAGCGGGCAATGACTATGGTGGAGTGGGGTCCACGTCCCGCGCCAGAGCCGCCACCGCGGACAGTTGCCCACCCAGACCCTCCCCTATAGGTTTAGGTTTTGCGGCCGGAGTCCGCACCTTGGGGGGGGGGGTACTGTCACGCCCTGACCATAGTTTGCTTTGTATGTTTCTATGTTTTGTTTGGTCAGGGTGTGATCTGAGTGGGCATTCTATGTTGTATGTCTAGTTTGTCTGTTTCTGTGTTTGGCCTGATATGGTTCTCAATCAGAGGCAGATGTTAGTCGTTGTCTCTGATTGGTAACCATATTTAGGTAGCCTGTTTTGTATTGTGGGTTGTGGGTGATTGTTCCTGTTCCTGTGTTTGGTGTTCACTATTCGGGACTGTTGCGTCTTCATTCATTTGTCGGTTTATTGTTTTGTTCTTGGTTTCAAGTATTCTAATTAAAATGAATACACACCACGCTGCATTTTGGTCCTCCTCTCTTTCGTCCGACGAAGAACGTGACAAGAACATGTGTAGTGGTCTTCTCTACTGTACACACTGACTTTTCCATAACCTCAAAGGTAGACAATGTTGAGTTTCCCTTTAAACACAGATTAGTCTGAAAACATGCACACATGGCTGGAGCTGTATATCTAATCACATCTGGTTCAGATAAAGATCCTTCCTGTTCTCTTCCCCACTCCTCTCCTTTTCACCTCCTAGCTGTGTGAACCACTGGGAAGCTTTACCCCCAGTCAGATCTCTCTCTCTCTCATTTTTGCACAACACCCTGAGCTATTGGTTACTGGGGCTGAGTGTTGAAGTGATAGCTCAATGCAGCCTGCAGGTTGACATATGAGAACATTCCAGGTTGCGCTGCACTGCAAGTGGAAGGAACAGATTAGGATACTTAGATGACTATGGTGTGACTTGGTGTGTTGCAAGTGCCTCATGTTTTGAGGGGGGAAATAATTGTACCACAAAAAAAACCCTGATGTATTACAATATTACAATATGAAACCTTTTGTTTCTTTATCTTAGATTGTGACAGATAGGGCAAGGCTGTGCAGTTGTCAAATTAAATAAAGGCCTTAGTGTTGATATAAGGATGAAGTTTTGACAGTGCTTGCTTGTGGTGGCCTATCACTGTAGCAGTGAGCTGAAGAGAGACATACTTTCATCACAGCATTGTGTTACAGGACAGCATGAACACACACACACATGCATGCATATACGTACGACCACACGTATGCACACACACACGCATGAATGCACACACACGCGCACACACACAGGTCCACAAATAGATCAAAGAAATGCATGCTCTTCCTCTTCTTGCTGTATGGGATCTGAAATCAAAGCACTATGGTGTTTGCCAGGGCTATTTGTATTCCAGATGAACCAAGACAAATCATTGGGGTACTGAGTTGCCATGCGTGTTGTAAAGGCCTGTTTTCACCTCTATTTTCCCTCTTTTTTTATGAGTCGCCAATCATAGAAGCAGCACAACTCTGCAAGTGTGGAGCTGCCAGCTGCCACGACGGGTAAGAGCAGGTTGCCATGGCAGCCACAATTGGAGGAGCGCTGTAGATTGGCAGAAAAAAACGTGTCAACAATTGCCCTGTTGCAGAGAGAGAGAGAACCCTCTTCCTCGCTTAGCGCTCCGTGAAGCCTGAGCCTCGTCGTCTGAGGCGCCCCATGCTGTTTAATAATATCCATTTACTGCTCACAGATTGATCTGGAGATGTGGCGTAGAAAAAACAACATTCTACAAACATTCTCCTCTCTCTTTCTCCAAACTTCTCACAACAAATGTAACTGCTGCAATTTATGCACAAAAGCAGCCTCGTCTGGGAACCGGCATCAAAGGCACTTAAAGTGTTGGTGGGAGGGGTCTGTAAACTGGAGAAACTTTGCAGTGTTGAGTTTGAAAACAAGTGGAGCATCATCAAAGTGAACATCTTAACCTTATGTTGGAGGCAAGTTTGATAGAATGAATGAGAAGTATTTGAGCCCTCTACTATCTATACTGTAAAATATGGGCTTCCTAATCTGGGCACTGTACAAAATGGCTGTGAAAAATCTAAGTCGACTACTCAATGCCAATAGGTCCAGAAAGAGTGAATTAAATTAAGATTTGTATGTGAGGTTAACAAATGATTCAAAAGGAATTAACATTAAAATGTCTTAACAACAATGCACACTTGGTCATGGCTCATTCAATATCACCATAATCAATATGCATCAACACATTGTCTATCCATCACATTATCCCAGCCTTTTGCTAAGAGATCTATCATCATTTGTGCTTTAGGCTATTTATGAAAATCCCTTTTTTTGGTGAAAATTTGTTTGTCAGACTATTCAGGTAATAATGATAGCAGCATCATTGTGTAACACCAGTCCATTGTGCTCAGTTAGATCAACATTTCTGCCAAGACATGAAAATCAGATCAGTCCTGAAATGGGTGAGCTAAAATAACTGAAATGTCCCGATCGGAGAATAACATCTGAAATGTCCCTATTCCCCAGCAGTCTTTCCAGATCTTTACACCTGATAAACAAAGCAGGGTGGATTTTCTTTGTGTGCAGACAAGTAGAGCTTATTTGCTGTACACCTCGCCTATGTCTGGACACTCCCGCCTCGAACTGTGAATGTGCTGTCATCAGTCTAATCAGGATGCCATTGATTTTACTCTGCTGTGGCTGACTAATAGCTAGCTGTCTGTGCTGCTTCCTGCTGAAATTGACAATTGTCACTGTCAGCCTACACCCATGCTCTGCCTCTGATGATGCACATAGTCTCTATCTCGCAAATAATAATAAACAAAACATTAATTTATTCGAGCAGCAATACAAACCCCAGTTTGTGGTAGGTGATAAAAACAGTGATACGTCTGTAAATAAATAGATTTCCCAGTTCCTTCGTCCTTCATGATGATGATACAGAGGTGATCAATGAATGAAAGGTGGTTCTGGGTTGGTGTACTGCAACCACTGCAACCAAAAAATAAATAAACTGTGCGACCAGGGCAGGTGAATGAGCAAGGTGAATCATAGCGGTGGCTGGCGCTGGCTCTTGGGATGAGGAATTGATCTGGTGTAAAAGCCCTGTGAGAGGCTCGGAGGTCACCCACCAGCCAGAGACCTGCCAGTACTCAGCAGCACTGCTGTTTGTTTGTTTAACTCCAAGTAGATAATTGGTCTGTAAAATTGGTGGCAGAGGAGGGTCTACATCTCTTTTCTTTCACAAATTTGAAAAACCTTCACAGCGAGACCACTAACCCTAAAAAAGGTGTCTTTCTGTTCTTGCGTTTTCAGGTGGCGGTGCCTGGGGAGCAGGGGAGATGGGGGGATGGAAGGGACTCCATAAAATCTCATTATTGACTGGGAGCTCTACTGGAGGACTGGCAGACATGACAACAGTGACAAGGTGTAATGTGTTGCATAGGGTATTGGGGAAAACAGCAAATGTCATCCCATGTGAATTTGAAAACCCTCTACACACCATGTTCACCACTTTCACAATTAGTTATTAGTTGCAGTGAGCTGCAGCTGGGGTTTTAATCCTTAGACTATAACACCTGGCCTCATGGTATTCTGCCACTGCATTAATTATCTGATGTAGTAGTGATGTGCAATGTTTAACATAAAATGTTTAATGGGCAATGTTTATCAAATGTTCAGACAATTACAGTTGAAATAGTTGAAATAATCCCCAATGCCAATAAATACTGAAATAAACATTACAACATAAAACAGACACGTATATTTATTTACTGTATACATGGGAAGTTAAACACAGGTTTGACAATACAAACTAACATAATTGAATAACATCAAAAAGTGTGTTTTGTTTCTCCCACTGCAACCAAAAAATAAACTGAAATAAATATAAATATTAAATATTTTTCAGCAAGTTAAAAAAAAAAAAAAAAATGTCAAGTGTAATTTGCACCATTCAAAATGAGACAGTGGTGTCAAAAAGCACCAAGCAAACCAGATGCACCAACACGTTTTATTTGTAGAATGCCAAAATGTCAAGGGGATTTTTTACCCTAAAACAACACTTAGACAGATCCATGTGGAACAAAGAGCTTGAACCTGAATCTGCACAAGCTTCAACTTTAACAGACCCAACATGACCTTAGGAAATAAATATAATAATAACAATTTACTACACTAGCAAGCAACAACATGCATAATCAAGTGTTTGTCAATGTTTATTCCATGTAGTGCTATGGTAGGTCTCTGACAGTTCAGACCCCTCTTTGAGGAATCCCATGGGCTGAGAGCTGTTTAATACACAGAAAAGCCTGTTTAGAGCCGCAGTCTCCTTTCTGTCAGCAAACTTCAGGAAATGTGGGGAAAACACAGATAGTAACCCAGGAGCTCCATGTAAAGTCTCAGAGTGGTTACATCATCATCTAAACACAATATAGTGGTGTCACATATGTTTGAAGCTATGTATGCGACATGGTATTATTAGAAAACGTAAACATGCTGAAGTCTAGGCTTGTTACTTCTGTCACCAGCCGGTGTATTGGTATTGATGTGTAATTATTTATATAAAGCTGATTGATGTATAATGTTTACAAAAAGTAAAGAATAGCTAGCTTCTTGAAAAACATATAAACAGAATCGAGTAATCATCTGTAAAGTTAAATCTAAGTCACATTAAACAATCATGCATTTCATTATGTATCCATCACGTTCTTTTAAATAGGAATAGAAATGGTACATATGAAAATACAAGTGCAAGCTCTCACATTTGCTGAATGTTAAATTGGCTTCTCTTCGGAAGCGAGAAATCATTTTATTTTCAAACAAAACCTCTCCATTTTGTAGATAGCTTATTTTGTTTTCATTTTTACAGACAGCAATTTAATCAAACTGTGACTTCATGCCCCACTATTTGCAAATTATATAGCACCTCTAAAACATAAAGGCAAAACATTTCACAAACAAGTTACATGGACCTTGATTACAACAGTAAACATTCTCAGCATGGGTGAGCAACACATCATGGGGCGGATGCAGTCTACTGTTGCTCCCACTGCTAGAAAGGCTGGGACTGGGAGGAAGACAATAACACATCTAACGAGTTGTATTGGCTCTGCTCTAAAGACTATTGTTGAAACCATAACACATCATTTGATTGTTGTGGAAGGGGAGAGCCAAATAGAATCAGAGGATGATGATGTTGACGTGATTTTCAATTGCAATGTTTGGTGCAGTACAGTAGCACATCCAGCAGCACAATGTAATTCAAAATGACAAGAAATTATTTCATGAATTAGGTGAAAGTTTTCTTTAATATCAACAACAAAAAGAGATGGTTTATCGTTAGAGATGGTTATCTTTATTTTGTGGGAATCGTGACATGATGCATACCTACCAAGAAAACAATATGACAATTTTTGGTCATTTATCCCCTACCTATTTTATCCACCCCATCACAAATTTGCTGGACAGACCCATTGAACTCATATTCTAATTATATTCAAATTATATATATTATATAATAATAATAGTATTATATTATATATAATTAATATATATGTATTACTCTAATACTATTACTATCATACTTCTATATGGCTGCATGCAGCTCTCTACCTTACCTCATTCACGTCAACTTCAATCAATTTAAATCTATCTAAACCTAACTGATAATCTACCTCTGCTTTTATTGTTGTCAAGGTAACATTAGTGTATATCTAGGATACCCTCAGGAACCTCGTGTAAAGTTGACAAAAGTAACACAACCTGCACATCTGTGGGATTGGTGTAGTTTTCCCAACAGCGCAGATCTAGTTAGTGACTAGCCTGATTGACGGGGGAGAAGGTGACATTTAAACAAGGCTCAGGGGGATTTCATTGTTAGAGCACAGGGCAACTATTCTGTTGGCATAGAAGAAAAACATACTATCCATACAAGGCATGTAAGGCTAACATTCTAACAGTATACTGATGCTATACAAACCTACTTTTCATTTGCAGAGAATGTATTAATGTTATTAACAAACATGCATTATGGCTAGCAGCATTGGCTAAACTATTGGCTAAACATGTCTCACCAGATTGGACTGTCGGAGAGATGCAGTGGATGCCAACATATTCTTATGATGCCCAAGACAACAGATAAGGCAGACGACCAACTAGGCATTCAGACCCTCAATAGGACAGGAGCTCTACAATTGGGGATCAAATCAAATCAAATGTTATTTGTCACATGCGCTGAATACAGTGAAATGCTTACTTACAAGCCCAAAACAACAATGCAGTTTTAAGAAAAAAACTTTTTTTTATTTTTTTTTTAAATAAAAGTAACAAATAATTAAAGAGCAGCAGTAAAATAACAATAGCGAGGCTATATACAGGGAGTACCGGTACAGAGTCAATGTTCGGGGCACTGGTTAGTCGAGGTAATTGAGGTAATATGTACATGTAGGTAGAGTTATTAAAGTGACTATGCATAGATAATAACAGAGAGAATCAGCAGCGTAAAGGGGGCGGGGGGTGGGCAGTGAAAATAGTCTGGGTAGCCATTTGACTAGATGTTCAGGAGTCTTGTGGCTTGGGGGGAAGAAGCTGTTTAGACGCCTCTTGGACCTAGACTTGGCGCTCCGGTACCGCTTGCCGTGCGGTAGCAGAGAGAACAGTCTGACGAGGGTGGCTGGAGTCTTTGACAATTTAGGCCTTCTTCTGACACAGGCTGGTATAGAGGTCCTGGATGGCAGGAAGCTTGGCCCCAGTGATGTACTGGGCAGTACACACTACCCTCTGTAGTGCCTTGCGGTCGGAGGCCGAGCAGTTGCCATACCAGGCAGTGATGCAACCCGGATTTAGTGTATATGGCTGTATATATAATACAACTGAACCTGCTTCATGTGTTTGCGCTATAAGCTCCCTAAGGCATTGTTGATCAGTATTATCATCATAACAGGGTTACAACAACAAGCTGCTTAATGTTTGTGCATACATCCAAATAAAATTCCTATTAAAATGAACAACTAAATGCTGAATGAATGGACTTGTTTTGATTAAACACCTTAAATGTATGCACGTACACACACAGACACAGGCAAGCACACACCCAAGCACGTACACACACACACACACACACACACACACACACACTGGCAGGCAGGCAGGCAGGGATGAGTAGTGAAAACTATTCAGAGAGTCACAGGCTCATGATCAGACTATTAGAAGGCGAAGGGCTAAAGTCAGCAAGAGGGCACCCCAAACACAACTGTTTCCACATAACAAAACCCATGCCCACAGAACATCAGCCCTTACACACACACACACACACTATAACTCTACCTATAGTGAACACTTCTTTATGAGATACAGCCATCACAACACTGCAAACTGTCTATTGATGAGAAGATGAATTAGAGTTCAAAAACTGCTACAAAATCATAATTTTGTATGTTTGGTGGAGAGGGTTTTACCTCATTCTAAGGTTAGATGTATTACCCTCATCATAAGCACTAATAGGCTACATGAGATAGCCACTTTACGGATCTATTCTGTTGGCTTATAGGTCACCAGAGCACTAAAAAACCCAACCTGTTAACACAGTAGCTAAATAAGTTAGTTAGGCAGCTATTACTCTGGAGTGTGAGAGCAAAATGTCAACAGGATATACTAGGTCTGCGTAAATGACTTAAATGTGTAAAATGTAATACACAGATTAATTCAACCTATCATACAAATAGTGCGGACAAAGTTTGTCATAAGCAGGCTGAAATAAAATAGGAAACTTGGGGACTGCATTTATCAAGTGTTACCACCAGGTGAGAAATACAGGATCGGTCTCTTGGGGAAGATGTGTTGCCAAATGTAAAGTAAAAAAACGTTCCAAATGTTTTTTACCTGTGATTTGTGACTGTGATTGCTATAAGCTTAAGTTACAAGAAAATGATATCTAGATGTTTGACTGAAGACATCACGATCTTTGAGGGTTCTGACTAGAGGGAGACCAGCAATATCCTTGCTAACTATTTAACTAGGCAAGTCAGTTAAGAACACATTTTTATTTACAATGACGGCCCAGGAACAGTGGGTTAACTGCCTTGTTCAGGGGCAGAACGACAGATTTTTAACTTGTCGGCTCGCTGATTCGATCAAGCAACCTTTCGATTACTACTGGCCCAGCCCTCTAACAACTAGGCTACCTGCGACGCGTCACTGACTGACAATGATTATTTATTTACAAAGGATATTCAGAACAACAACACCACAACACATAACACAACACAGCAGAAAATACTGTAATATTATCATTGTTCAAACCGAGTGCTGGCTATGAATGGAGGGATCTGCAAGGATCTGCGCGCCCCTATTAGGCCCGAATAGGTAGGACTATACAAGCCAGAGAAACGAATATTGATATGTTCAACAAGCAGCTCATGAAGAAGTTTGATAAATAGTAAACTAACTTTTAGTGGATACTATTTATAAAGCCTTAACTGGGGCCATAATGGAGTAATTAGTTGTATCTCACGTTGGATGTTATTGGACACTGGTCGGCTGAATGAATAGGCCTATTTTTATGCCTGGCCTGATTCGAAATACAACGAAGAGTAATTTTCTGTTTCGATGTATGAGTGGGTGAGGCGGGAGGGAGAGGGGTGGTCTTGACTTTCAACCACCGGAGCTCCACGGGAGATGGGGATGTCCAGGTACAACA
Source organism: Salvelinus alpinus (assembly GCF_045679555.1). Classification (NCBI taxonomy): domain Eukaryota; kingdom Metazoa; phylum Chordata; class Actinopteri; order Salmoniformes; family Salmonidae; genus Salvelinus; species Salvelinus alpinus. The sequence goes on from NC_092119.1 coordinate 20,135,509, forward strand.
CGGTGTTTATGTACTCCCAAAAGTGTATCAAAGCTGAGATCCATGGAAATAAAAGAAAAGTGAAACAAAACAAGCATTCGACCGCATAAAATAAAGCATGAACAAGGCAAACAGGTGAGTCTTTGTTTAGGTGCTTGAGGTAGATCGATATCTCGGCTTGCAAGTCCGGATTCTTGCCCGTTTTCCTCCAGCACTTTCCATATCAGTTTACGGTTTGTAGACAGACTGTCGCCACACCTCACTGACAGACAACCTGCCTCACAACCCAAAAGGCGGAATAAAAAATATGTCTCTATTCTTTTTCAGGGGTGAAAGGAAAAGTGGGTGAGGAGCTGAGAACTGAGTCCAATATCTGAAAAACATTTTAGAATTGAATACAGCAGCAATCTAATGATGTTTGTTTGTTAGAGCAGACTGTTTCGTCATGGGAGAATAATCCATTCCATTATCTCACTACACGCAACAAGGGAAGAAATTAGGCAGCGCTGCACATGTGGAACCGGTATATGAATAATTGTATGCAATCTAATTTCCAACTAATTATCACAAGCGAGCTGAACAAAAAAAGTGCGAATGCAAGGGCCTAAAATGTAATCCTATATAATCGTATGACACGTTGTTTAAATGTCCAACAAATCATGGAAGTGTTTAACAGATTACATCTATTTGAACACACATAGGCCACAGGAGTAGTGGTATTTATTGATTTTGCTTGCATATCGATGATGGAGAGCAAAAATCTCATCTTTCCTCATGTCTTCTCTTGATATTAAAATTCTCATTTTCATTGCGAATGTAATCTCCCGTGGCGGTGGTCAGATTCTGCGTGTAGCAGTTGACCAAATTACGCGAGGTTTTACTTCTGGTTTATAGAGATTATGGAGAATGTATTAAAGCACCACTCACTCTCTAGGCACAGGTTTAAAGTTGAAAGTGTCTCAATTATTTGCTCTTTAAAGTAATTTGTTTAATAGATCTGACATAATGCCGGTACTATCAGCAAGCCACAGTTGATGACCATAGAAGTGATATTGGCCTATTGACAACTCGGCTTAATGATGGGCCATTCATTGGCAATATGACACTATAAAATGCCTATAGTCTATCACACCTACTTTAACTATCACTATGACTAGGCTAGCTGATCAAGATTATTCATGATTTTAGTTGTTCAGCATAAGAGACCGAGACCGCTACCCCATTAAAGGTGCAGTCAGTAGGCTATGCTTTTCACATACCAAATACCTATGTCGTGATACAAACAGTATATATTTATAACACCATTTGAAGGTAAAAAATGTAATATTTGTTTAAAGTAGGCCTATGCCTGCTGCAGACTTACCCTCCGGCAGCATATTCACTTATTGGAACTCTTGTTCTCAGTGAGAAGGTTAAGACAATAGTTTTTGTGTTGCGTAAAGGTGTGGTTGTACTGAGCATTTATAAGAATGCATAGACGTAAATGACCGTAAATTGTAGGCAGGCCCGTCTGGTGGTTGGGGTAGCATATAAACCGGTTTAGTTGCTATTCTTTTCCAAATATCATCTTACAGCGCATGAGGATCTAACACCAGACAACGTGCTAGAGAGCGCTTCATCCACAACAACTGCTACTATCAAGCTAGGGCAAAACTATACCAGTAACACAAGCATAGGCTTACTGCCACACTATACTACTAGCCAACTACTACTACAGATGTAGGATCTTAATTTGAGCCAGTTTGCTACAGCAGGAAAATAATCCTACAGCAAGAGGAAATGTGAATTATTATGCGGACATTTTTTTGTAGGGGTTGATATATTTTTCGTTAGGGCAAATCAGGTCTGATATTTAAAAAATGTAATTACAAACTTTAGTAGCCATTTTAAACATTGAATACAGTACAACAGGATGATCAAATTAAGCTACTGCATCATCATCATCATCATCATCGACATAATACACATTGTTGTTATATTATTAGATTTCACTAATACAATCAAATGTTCATGTTAAAAGTCAACATAAAAATCAAATCATCCTCTATCTCACACGCGTTGACAAACCAAAATGATAAAATAGGCTTCCACATTGAAATATAAGATACTGAAATTAAAACTAGACATTGAATGACTCTAGCTAATATCGCAATTCCTATGTCTTCAATAAATCGACAATATTGTTTAGCCTATGTTTTTCTGTAGCCTACATTCTTGAAAATATAAATATTCACCGCAATGCTTTGTGGCTCCGAGGGTATCTAGATACATGAAACCTTCAAATGAGTGAATCCAAGCCGTGGCTTGAATATGCTGCAGTACTGATGTGTAGGCTATATACCCAGGTGTCTGATGGGTAGGCTATATACCCAGGTGTCTGATGGGTAGGCTATATACCCAGGTGTCTGATGGGTAGACTATATACCCAGGTGTCTGATGGGTAGAACTATTACTATTATATTTAGTAGTGGAGTAATAATAATACACAATCCTATTGGACGATAGCCTAATAATAACATACATTAAAACATACATTTGGTAATTATTATTGTTCATTGCAAAAATGTATATATATATATGTTTTGTATTATTATACACAATCATCAGCTATAGAAAATAGATTTGGGTTGTCTTCACCCAGGTGGTGTCCCCTTCTGTGATCACCTCCAACAGACAAACGTTGGACAAACGTTGGTTTTAACCATGCCGTCTCTGTAGAAAGAAAACTCTCTGAAATAGGCTTTGGGCCTCTATTGAATGAATACAACTCTGCGGGGTTATGTCAACGGGCCTGGTCATGTATAGCCCTATGCGTCAAGCGTTGGTAAATTGTAGAATAGTTCTCCAAAATAGCTCTCACGCTTCATAGGCTTAATTGTTCTTCAAGTCTGTCCATAATTTTATTCGCAGTCAGTTGGGAGTTCTAGGCGCAGTTGGGGATTTTCCACAGATTATGGTTATAATTTGGTCGCACTGTTAAATGTTTTAGATTTAGGTAGCCTAGATATAGAACAGCGTTATAAACAACAGCAACAGTGAACGTTAGTACGGCTTAATATATAAAAAGTTGCTATGATGCACGTACTACATCAAATTTGAGCAAACAATAAACGTTGAGCACCAGCACCATGAGGTTGTACGTGACAAGTTGTCTCAGGTGAGCGCGCATCTTGATCAATCAAATTACACGAATAACGTCTCAATATCAAAACTCACTGACAAGCAGCCTCCAACAGTCCTCAACAATGCATCAACTTGTAGTAAATTCGTCTATGGGCCTAAACGAACCATAAAGTCAGCCATTTTGGTACTTTATGAATATCTAAATTAGGCCCTACAGGCTAAGTGTGAAGCTTGATTTAGGATACATATACACTGTTTCAACCTAATATTATTAAGTGACGAAGCAGGATTTTTTTATTTGTGATTTAGTAGACGCTCTTGTGCAGATTTTCTTACATTTTCATACTGTTTAGGAATTGAACCCAATACCCTGGAGTTATAAGCGCCATGCTCTACCAACTGAGCCACACTAGACCTGGTGTGCCATGAACCAAGAGGTTGTCAGTTCAAATCCCAGATGAGGACATGTTGAATAATAATTACTGTATAAATGAACATGCACAATGTAATCATGTATGTCAACGTGTGTCAAACATGTAAGTGGAAAACATTATATGTTAAAAGTACTGTGTAAGTGTAATCAAGTTGAGCAAACACATTTTATATTGACTGAAGTTTTCTCAAATTGGAGCTAAGTTTGGGCCAACAATTATTTTGTTTTGTTCGGGTAGCACTTGGACCGAAAAGTATGTCGATCCAGTTACTTAATATATGTTGTACTTTTTTGACAGTAATAGCCAAAAGACGGACCCTCCCATTGTTTTAATTTCCTCAAGACAGAAGTAAAACAATACTTCCGTGTTTGTGGATGAATCTGCTTGTTGACCAACTCATCAAACGGTGTTGTATGCAACCGCATTATGTTCCCCAATGGGCATACCCATACAGGCGATTACTCAAACATACAAACATATTGGTCACAGGATACTAACCTGCCGGCGGCGAACATCACACACACACACACACACACACACACACACACACACACACACACACACACACACACACACACACACACACACACACACACACACACACACACACACACACACACACACAGTGTTGCAGTTTTCTGTCACAGTCGCCTATCAACAGGCCTATCCTTAATACTTTTTTTGCATGATTTTAAGCATCTGAAATTATAATAGTTCAATCCGAAATATTTGCTCAGTGACGATAAAAAGACACCGCTATAATAGCACTATACGCTACATAGCGACAATTACGCATGTAGATAATTACTTTCAAACAACCAAAACCGCACACACACACGATCATTTATTTTGTCAGCTTTACACTGACTTCACACTGACGTTTGTTTATTCCATGTGTAACTCTGTGTTGTTCTTTTAGTCGCCCTGCTCTGCTTTATCTTGGCCAGGTCGCAGTTGTAAATGAGAACCTGTTCTCAACTAGCCTACCTGGTTAAATAAAGGTGAAATATATATATGTTTTTTAAAGATCCAGCGCCATTTATGTATTATGACATAGCCTATAACTAACTAAATGACTGGGGGAGAAAAGGAAATCACACGTTGTTTCATTCATTACCAAAACGACGGCCCATTATTTAGTTACTATGTAAGAGTTCATCCTCTTATCAACAAAAAAAAGCTATTTAAAAAAAAGTTTTTCCCTAAAAACATAACTATATTTTTAGGGAGAGATGCACTCTCACAGAACATACGAATAATGGTGATTAAATGCATTATCAAAACAAATAAACCCAGTAGGCCTTCGTCTAGGCCGGCTAGCCAACTCCTTTCTGTAATCTATAAATTATTGAAAGAAAGCGCTCGAGCATGAGGCTAGAAATAACACAAAATAGAGCACACTCGGCTTAAGAAAATATTGATATGTCATATGATTGGGAGGATTGGGCCCCTGTGTATAGGATCTGTAGTTTCACGGGAAGTAGAAGTAAATTGAAATGACACGACTTTGCACTTAAACAATCGGATTTCGTCAGGGTATGGGTTGTTTGTTTAACCCGACAGCTCGGTGGAACAAGTCGCACGCTTTACACACTCATTAAAACGATTATTCACGATCTGTCGAATGTTTTCTAGTTCGTTCACACGAACCTCTAGCAAAGTAATACAGTCAGAGACTGCAACAAAAATTTTATTATTGCGTGTCTAGATGTCGGATAGCCTGTTGCGTCTCACAAACTGGGGACAGGTTTGGCAGACTACCGCAAAATAAGTATTGTTTAACTAGCATTCGAGACACATTTAATCGCTGTTGGTGTGGTGTGGCCTGGACATGACATGCTTGAATAAAATAATGACACCTAACACACACACACGCACGCGCGCGTACACACACGCACACACCCACACGCACACACACGCTTGTATAATTTTACACGTACACGTTTAATTGTTTATTATTATTGTTTATTTTTATTATCATTATTAGGCCTGTTATTAATATTACAATGAATTACTTTACCCATGTGAAAATATGTAATACACATAACGGGCAGATTTTTACTTCAAATTTTGACTTTTTACATCAACGCCTCTGACCAGTGACCATCACCTACATTGTTTATTACTGGGACTGAATAATAAATAAGTGAAAATATCTCTGCCTGCACTTTGACAAGCCTTACGCTGCCATATCATAACCCTAACGCTAATCTCCACATCTCTGCACGCAGTTTCAATGTTAGCCATGTAGGGTTAAGGTGGTTATCATGATATTACGTATCCTTCTAAAAGATTCTAGCGCCCTCAGTCTGCGAGGCGTAGACCTACAAGATAATGGCCGATGCAAGCTTTTTGTACACACACAGGCAAGGAATGAAAAAAATTAAAGTATTTTGATTAATACTTCCACATTTTTGGTCAAAAATGAATAAAGGATATTACCATTTTTTTTTAAGTACATGACTACTATTCAGAAAAAAATGTAGGACTATGCAATCGTATAGTTATCATTCGATCCTTTTTTTATTAGGCTATTCGTAGTAGTAGTAATAGTAGTAGTAGTATTAGAGTAGCAGTAGAAGTAATATTCTTATTCTTATTAATAATATTATTCATATTTTTAGTATTATTCAAATCCGTGCATTTCGATTTGGTCCCAAGAAAAGTTTGGTTTCACCTCATTTTAACATTCTGTCATAAAGAGCAAATCTTCGACATCATAAAATAAACGAGTTTTCCCATCTCAAGAGGTTAAAAAATAAAGTAACAGGGTTGACCCTAACAGGGTTGACGATTTAATCTTAAATCAGCCGTGAATCCCATGTGACAGGGGGAATGGAAGCTGTAACAGGGAGTGACAATTGAATGCAAGCTTCACAAAAAAAATGGTAGAACCAGCGCACCTGATTCTACATTAATTTGACTATTAGATGTTCAAATAGAATAGAATAGAAAATATCTTTTTTAAAGGAATAGTTTCACCATATTAAAACGAGAGTTCCGTTCCGGTAAGAGGGTTGACCTTAAAATGAGGGAAGGGGTTTATTTTACCTTAAAATGAATCACTAATCACATGAAATAAATAACCTAATAACCTTCAGAAATGACTTTGTCAAAGGAACAAAATAACTGAGACTTTACAATAATGGTGCCATCTTGGAGAAATGTTGGGGTTAAGTGGGTTAAAATCATCTTAGAAGTCACAGAGGATGCATAGAGGGGCATGTCAAGATACTGAATTTTGGTACCTTAGCAAGTCTTTAATCATATTAACAAATCAGATCTATAGAAATGTTAATGCAGTCTATATTAAAGGGCACTTAATTTACTGTAGCAAGCATTTAATATTCAGTAGGCCTATTTGTGCACAATTTCTACTTCAAATATCAAAGGGATAAGGTATGCAAAATGAATTATTTTCGTCGATTGACCCAGGCCTATTATTGCTGAGGTATCAGCACCAATTGTTGTTAGCTGCTGTTGTTGTTCTTGTTGATGATGTTAATGTTTGTGGTCAGATATTTGTGTGTTTAGGCCCATGCGCGCTGAGCCTCAGGATTGTTATGCTATGCTATACGTTTATACTGAAGCCCCTGCACGTGCCATACATTTACATTTACATTTAAGTCATTTAGCAGACGCTCTTATCCAGAGCGACTTACAAATTGGTGCATTCACCTAATGCCATACCATACAGCTGTTACGCTAGTTCTGTGCAGAAAGCAGGATTTGGTGCACAGGCCTACTCATTGGACACCAAATACATAGGATATCCCCACTATTCCCATCCGTGTGTAAACTTGCATAAAGGTCAGTTGTTATACATTCATAAACATGTCTGTTCGTCAATTACCTTAATCGGCTGGTTTCTCTTGGGGTCTATGTCATTTCGTACTACAGTACAGACTTTGTGCACCTTAACTTAACCAACATATTACCAGAGAATCGAGTATGGCGGTATTCTAAAATTGGTGTTTTCATTCATTCATAGATTTGCATTTTGTCGATTGGAAATACGTCTATGTTAAACTTCAAAATATAGATGTAACACTGATAGCCTACAGGTCTAGATTTTGGTCTAAATGTGTCATAGATTTTTCACTTCCGGTGAAACGCTTTGTAGTAGGCTGGCGAGTCCGGTCTCTTGGGTAGCTGGTGTCTAGATTGAGTCATAGGCTGGACTGGAGGATGTCCTCAAATCGCTCTGCTGTCGCTTTGAGGTACAACCACGCCCTTACCCAATCCATATTTAAAATGGGATACACAGATTGTAGTCTTCATGACACATGAGACACCGAAAACACGAGAACTTGAAATTCCTCAGTTATAGGTTTAAAAATATCTATTATTGTGCTGACAGACAGTAGCGTATATATTTCCGCCTCGATTAGCGGTTACATCACCCATGCAGTATAGGGTAAAGCAACCCAGTTGTAAAGACCAACGCTTGGCATGCAATCCTTTAGTTAATGCTTTGTTCTAAATATGATACGGAGTCCTCTCTGTGGTTCAGGCATATTGATTGCTAATTGTTGTGGCTAAAAGTGCAAGCTAATACCTCGCACATTGCCATATTGTTAGGCATTTTATTTGATTCTGCATATTCTGTATACGCCTGTTGGCGTAGCCTACATTTTAAATAGCCTAACAATATGGTATGTCCACCGTTTAGAATTTCTTTCATTTATTATCAAACTGTGAATAAATGTAAATATTATCTTATATTTTGTTTGGGAAACAACATTTCTGCTTCAAATATATCATAGTGTTTCTTGGAGCACGTATACTGTATATATTTCCATAGTTTAAGAAGATATATTTCTTCAAGATATAACCCTACCTCATTGCCTTTTGAGTGGTCACCCCATTTAACATTTGAACGATAACATCTAGCGAGGAGATATTGAGTTGCACTAGTCCATTGTGAAAAGCAGTAAGGTTATTGCATTACAGTTATACTCATTTAACACGAGGCCTCTTTAGGAAATGAACAAATTACTGACCGCACAGCGTTGAAAGGTAGACTATATACGCTTCTGTTGTGTTTTATTTGTATTATGTATGCCCTACTACCACTTCGGATGAAGAAAAATACAATAAAGAAAACAATTAAGTAAAACGTATTCTACAGGTTATAGCTGCACAGGCATTTAAATAGTCATGAATTTCCTTATTATTCATTTACCCTACCATTACATAGAAATGCTTTAGGAACACATGTAGACCTATGGCCTGGTCTGAGTTTTAACAATTTAATGCCCCCGAAGCTAATCAATCAATACTCATCATATAGAGGCTATGAGGGAGATGAAGGAGGACAAATACACAACCACACAAACACCAGCGGTTACTGTTAATACGTGCTAAAGGGCTGAACCGAATCCAAAACAGCCCGCACGAGACCATGAATAGTCACGGGCATTCTGCCTACTACTAGATGTTTCATCTTATCCATCCCTTTGCCACACGATTGCTAATGTGTGATTGCAGTTTATTTAACATGGGTAGGCCTGATTTTGTTTTTAACAAACCCATACTATGTACCAAGTGGTGAAAATAAGGGAGACAAAGAAAGGGTAAACATTTTTTGGGGCAGTTGGTTCTCAAAGCCAAACGCTGAACCGAAGAGGCCTTTCACGGCTGAAGGCCAAGGCCTAGGTCCTCCACGCACAGTGTTGCCTGCACAGTGTTGCCTGCACAGTGTTGCCTGCACAGTAGTCCAATTAACAACCACATGCAACATAACAACCTACCGAAACGTACTAATATTCGGAATGACAAAAAAGACAAAACTTTTCATCAGATATGGACGTAACCTATTATTTTATTTTGTTCGATTGACAGTTTTAGCGACAAAACACGGGAATAAGACCACAATATCACAACCATGAAATTTAAAGACAACATAAACAATCACTCAATATTTGTATGAGGCGTTTGCTCAACACGGGTTACACGTTCGCAAAGTTAACCTATAATTACAATAGGTATTGACAGTTCACTAAGTACAAAAAGGATGTGGTCTGGTGGTGACCACATTCAGTAAAATATGCACAACACAAGCTAAAGGCATTCATTCATTTTGTCCCCTTCTGAATCTGTTCTGGTGCTGAATACTGAAATTCTCAAGTATTTTTTCTAAACCCATTCTTTGGTCTATAAAGTATAACAGTATTGTGAAAATGTAATATATAAATGAATGTCATAAAGTACTAGCCTAATTTGTTCATAATGGGAGAGGACAAAATAACAAAGAGCCATGGGTTGGTATGGTTATTCTGCATTTTAAAAACACATTTATTTGAAAAGGAAAAATAATACAAATTAGTGTTATTTTTTTGTTGTTGCAAAAATCATATTCCACCAGTGCACTCATGATACGTGATAATACTGCAAACATGGAGACTGGTGGTTGATGTGATGTTATTAGATATTCTTAATATTAAAATTAGGCAAATCTGCAGACTATTTAAATACACATTCTAAGGTAATGCCTCTCAGTCCAAAACCTACATTTACTCTTTTATTTTTTGTTATCACATTGCACGTTGCTGACGGTGGAATAATAAACAACTCCCCGACACATGACATATGCCTACGTACACAGAAATAAATGCAGAATTTTACTAAAAATACCTGGACTTCAGTTCTGGCTGTTTTCATTTTGTTTTTCTCTTTGTTTACTTTATCTTTTCTTTATATGTTTTAGAATGTAAACGGGTGTAAAATGTTCACTTACAGTCTTGCTCCCGAGGGATGTTTTGTTAGTGTATAAGTGGATTTGAAGTTGACCCTTGATTATGATGTGTGAAGTAATCAGAAAGTCCTCCAGAAAGTCCTGAAGAGAAACTTGGTAGCGAAGACCTTAAAGACTCACAGGGAAGAGATGAGGGCGCCTGCGGGGAGGAGGAGGAGGAGGCAGCCCTGGCCGCCATCGAAGCGCTGCTCTGGGAGGTCATTGATGGATGCGGGACATGGGGGAAAAAGTAACTTGTCTGTCCTGCAAGGAGGTTTATGGACGAACATGGGTTTAAAGAGTAAGTCCCGGAGCAGGGCACTGATAGACCACATGGAACAGAGGCCGCCAACGCCGCCGCCGTTAGGTGATGAGTGGCATAGGGAATGTCTCCATTCACAAGTCTGTCAACACTTAGGCCATTGGAAGAAGGGAAAGAATGGTTGTTCCCCAAACTGTTTTGAGTCAACATTGTACTGTAGGACATAGGATGACTAGGGTAAGCCGATGATGTCCCATTGTAGCTCAATGCGCTGCTGGCCCTCGGATGGTGAAGCGAAAGAAATGGTGACATTGGCCAATATAGAGAGCCGGCTCTATCCATAAAGGTCAACCCAGAGGAAGTAAGACGAGCACCCCGCTTGAAAGCCAACTTTGCCCTGGATGTGGTCGATCTCCGGCGAAGTTTGCCTGTTGTCCCACCGATAAAGACATCGTCACTCGAGGGGTCAAGCATCCAGTAGTTCCCCTTACCCGGGTCATCATAGTGCCGCGGGACTTTAACAAAACATTTGTTTAGGCTAAGGTTATGCCTGATGGAATTCTGCCAACCCTGCTTGTTCTCCCGGTAATAGGGGAAATTCTTCATAATGAATTCGTAAATACCGTTCAGAGTTAGTCGTTTCTCCGGACTCTGCCGAATAGCCATCATAATTAAAGCATTATAGCTGAATGGTGGCTTCTCGTACTTGCCGTTTTTCTTTTCACCGTCTTTCCCACCGCTCTCTCCCTCTTTGCTATCCTTCTTCTCTTCCTGTTTTTCCTTTTCGTCCATGCAAGTGGTTTCATTGGACGAATTGTCACTTTTGGTGCAAATGTTCTCTGACTTTGCATCTTGCACTAGGGAAGGTAAAGGGATCTTCCCCTCTTCTTCTGATACGGTTCTGTGGTGGTTGTCACTTTGGACGGCTTCAGGCACCAGACTGTTTATACTGAACGATGATTTAGGAATCATTTTCACTTCTTTCCGTTCTCCCATATCCAACATCACACGCAAGGTCAAATGGCAATAAGCAGCAGCACAGTTATATCTCAATATCTTACACCGGCAACTCTGCTAATAAAAACTATTTCATGTTCTTTACAACACATCGATAGGAGACAGATAGCTACAATTAATTATGGAGCCACAGACACTACGCTGTAAAAAAATTGGTTGAACCTTTACGGACTACAGCCAACCACATCACCATAAGTATTAACGCGTCCTCCCTTCTTCCAGCCAATCACAGAGTAGTTCTTAGCAGTTGCTTAAGTGCGCAAGGATACACACGTTCACCAATGCAACGCAGAATGGGCTCATCTTTATCAACAAAGGATTTATTTCTCGGACCAAAATCATACCAAGAAATTAGACCACATAACCTTAATCCATTTCACTGCTCTTGATATTTCCAGATTGCTGATTCAACATATCTCTCCGTCTTTAAAGTTTGTTTACATTTCGTTGGAAATAAACACAAGAGGATCACAGAAATGTAGCGGCCGAAGAGAGGTACTACTTTATGTCTCAAGCATAAGTAGCCTTCTATTCAAATGTGGATATTAGACAACTTATGTTTGAATAATGGACATGACTGTGACGTTTTTATATGGAGGAAGATTTAGGTTACCTATCTCCACCGTAGCAAAACGGCATGAAGCCTATGTTCATGGTCCTTATTAAATGTTCAGGCAGCATTCAAATATTATACTTAATTCATATTTAATTATGTTTGTTTCCCCTCCATCTTTTTAGAGTTCAAATAAATCCAAGCCCCGGCGGTCAGCTACTTGGAGCGCGAGATCTCCATCTTGGACTCGTGCGTAATGGTTTCGACATATCGTTTCAAGAAGTACCCCTTATATTTTATTTACAGGATATGCGGCGTTGCAAACATCACAAGCATATCATAATTATTAGTATTAGTATTAGGCCTACCATTATCAGCCTAGTAGTAGGCTAGCCTACTATTAGTAGTAGTAGGCCTAGTACAGTAGCCTAGTATATAAGTAGGCCTTGTATTAATAGTATTATTATTAAAGTCTACTACTTTAACCACATATCAAAGCATACAGTAGACCTTTAATCATTTTCGTCATATTAGTAAATCCCTATGACGGGTAACAAGGTTCACATGGGGGAAGGGGGTTGTAGTTGCCTGAGGGCACACAGTTAATGTGTTGTGAAAAGTGTCATGAAATGTAATGTTTTGTCATATCTTTAATTGTATATAACTGCCTTAATGTTGCTGGACCCCAGGAAGAGCTGCTGCCTAATGGAGATCCTTAATAAATACAAATAGAAAATATGGTCATAACTCTCCAAGAAACAACGGTTGCACCTTGGAGTCGAATAAAGCATCGTCTTCACCCATCTTCCATTGATTTAATCTGAAATCTGAAATTCAAACTCAAATGTATTACTTTATTCCAGATTGGGAGAACGAGTAGCCTAAATTTTGGACATGATATATGGTTCTCACAGTGCTCAGCTCAGACCAGTTCCAGGTCAAACCAGCTTAGAGAGCTTGTCTATTTGTATATTTGTATTTGTATATTTAGGTAAACTCATATCGATGTTTGACAGGATGGGACACACACACACACACACACACACAAACATACACGAACGAAGGTGCACGTACGCCGAGACAAATTCACCAAAAAGCGAGCGCAACAGAGCGAAAGAAGTGGTGGAAACTGAGAGCCTCGTGAATTCCCACAAGGTGACTTTTGTTGGCTAGACTTACTGTTGATGTAAATATTAGTGGCATTCGTTAGAAATGTCAAGCCAACATCATGTGTTTGAAGAAAAAAATAAAATACAGATTACACAAAGATATCCCAAAATAACGGCGTTTTCAGCCTATAACAGTTGTAGTTGTCCTATAATAACACAATTAAACAAATCATGTTATTTTCGATATTTTGGTCCTGTCATGATGTTGGTATGATATCCAGTATGTTGTTTCGTGATTAGTCATTGATGATTTAAGACAGTGCTATGACGAATGGCTACCTCGGATTTTTCTTAATACTGTTGCCTGCTATTATTAACATCTAATAAAAACAATAATAGCCGATATAATAGCAATAACAACAACAATAATAATAATAATATGTTATGCTGTTATAGTAACGCACTTCATTTTTATCCAATTTCTGAAGTGAGGGGGAGGGGGGAGTGGGACAAAGCATGATGAGAGTTTTTTTGAGTAGGCCTAGTCCAAATATGTTCGATGAGTGAAATTTCAACAATACTTTTGGTATATCATTGCCAAGTGCAAATAGTTTAAAAAGTCGTGTAATTTCATTTCAAGTTTGCAAAAATTAAGAAAGGTAAACTGTGTAGGCCTATAAGCACCAGCAACGCAAATATCTAATCTATGCGCAATATGATGGGTGGCAATATGATGGGTGGCAGGTATCGGTTAATAGCGATGGACCAGTAATCGAAAGGTCTCTGGATAGAATCCCCGAGCTGACTAGGTGAAAAATATGTTGATGTGCCCTTGAGTAAGGCACTTAACCCTAATTGCTCATGTGAGTCGCACTGGAAAAGTGTCTGCTAAATTGTACATGTACAAAAAAGTGTTTTTTCTTGCATTCTCATGGTGGTGATGAGTCCAACTTTCCCGGAGACTAGCTGTTCCCTAATTGCTCATGTGAGTCGCTCTGGAAAAGTGTCTGCTAAATTGTACATGTACAAAAAAGTGTTTTTTCTTGCAATCTCATGGTGGTGATGAGTCCAACTTTCCCGGAGACTAGCTGTTGTACAGAGAATGTGATACTCCTGAGCAGCCATATCGCATCACTTAAGGAACGGACTGGTTGTCACACTTTCTTTCAGCTCTGGAAACCAGCGGGAGTAAACAAACAAGGTCATGAGCACGTGCTTTCTAAAGTTTGTGGTATTATCTCTGCAACGTATATCGTCTATGTTGTTATAGCAAATTAGTTTGCACTCACCAATATGTCATTTAATATATTTAACGAATAAATGTCAGTTCTATGAGTAAAAAAAATACCAGTAATAACCTATAATTAAAGTAGGCTACATTTGAAAACTGCATGAAAGACAATTAAGGGCTCTCCTAAGGTAGTAGTTGTGGAATTGTTAGGTTAGATTACTCGTTGGTTATTACTGCATTGTCGGAACTAGAAGCACAAGCATTTCGCTACACTCACATTATCATCAGCTAACCATGTGTATGTGACAAATAAATTTGATTTGATTTTGATTTGAATTATGGCCTAGGCCTGTGTTGCGACAGTGAGTGAGGACGCATATGCATCCGATTTCCTCACAAATCACATTCATCTACTTGATACACCCTGCAAATTAAGTGCCGCATCGTTTGTTTTGTGAAGGCTATGTTAATGCATGTGCTTGTTTTAAAAACACATATTTGGAGACCCTGCTACTGCAGCCACTGATTAATCCTAAGGTGTCGGTATAAGGTAATTAACCTAGCCTACTACAAGAACTGATGCACAGGCCTGATGCACAGCACATCAATATTGAGGATTAATAGCAAAGAGTAGGAAATTAGTAGGCCTATTTGTTGCGATTATTGCATAACAAAATAATTTGATTATTGTCTTATTTCCAAAAGTAAATGTCTGCCTTAAATAAAAAGTTATTCAAACACCATGTTTCCGTAAGGGAACCTAAAGTAAATTAATGGTAGCCTATAATGGTTTAGAACGAAGTTCCGGCCATAAAACTATGTTATGTTCCACACCTAAAACAAAGGCTTACAATTTAATGTCTCAGACTGACAAGCACAATTTAGCTGGACTCCCGAGTGATGCAGCGGTCTAAGGCACTGCATCTCAGCGCAAGAGGCGTCACTACAGTCCCTGGTTCGAATCCAGGCCGTATCACACCCGGCCGTGATTGGGAATCCCATAGGGTGGCGCACAATTGGCCCAGCGTCGTCCGAGGTAGACCGTCATTGTAAATACGAATTTGTTCTTAACTGACTTGCCTAGTAAAATAAAGGTAAAAAATATATATTGAAAGTACTAGCTTAATCCGTGTATAGGCATGGATTTGTTTTGATTACAATGTCAACAGGTAGGCCTACTGCAACATATTTATAAACACCCCGTTAATCTAACAGTTATTATTCACTTTCGGGCACAAATAGTGTTATGTGGTCATGAGACGATAGGCAAGCACAGCACACACGATAGGCAAAACTCCGTTATTAAACTGAACGATACTGGCGCACATATGAGAGCAGAGAGCCCCCTAGCGGTATAGGACAGAAAGCCATGTGTCGAATATAACAAGTGTAGACCTTACAGTGAAATGCTTACTTACAAGCCCTTAACCAACAATACAGTTAAGAAAAATAAGTAAAAAATAGATAAGTAAAACAATTATTAAAGAGCAGCAGTAAAATAACAGTAGCGATGCTATATACAGGGGGTGCCGGTACAGAGTCAATGTGCGGGGGCACCGGTTAGTCGAGGTAATATGTACATGTAGGTAGAGTTAAAGTGACTATGCATAGATAAAGAGTAGAGTAGCAGCAGCGTAAAAGAGGGGGTGGGGGGAACAATGCAAATAGTCTTGGTAGCCATTTGATTAGCTGTTCAGGAGTCTTATGGCTTGGGGGTATTGGAGAAAATCATTTTGATTCAATTGATACAATGAAAATACAATGTTTGATCTGGAATTGAAATTAAACTATTCTATGCATGTGTTATAATGGCTAACAGAAACACAAATTACTACTTCAGTTTATAACATATTTTGCATAATTTAGGTACAGAGATAAAGTATCTCTACAACTGTTATCACAGCAACCCGTTTATATTGATTTATAGACCTTGATAAATAAAAAATAATTATTATTCGACGTAGGCCTAATTATTTGATCATACATTTTGATTATAAAATTGGTCTGGTCGTGGATAACTTTTTTGGGACCTAACCTAACGGCAAACTTTTTAATTGCGATTTTGTTTAGAGGTGCTACATTACTGTATTGTAAATCTGTATTCATTTATAACAGACAAGCCTGCAGTATTTTGACCGTTATGTTCCGTAGTCGATAGCCATGTGTGGGATAGCTGCACAGTTGGAAAGAGTGTTTGCATTTCGTCTTACCCTAATGTGTGTAGCAGGCTATATTCATTTATTGGTCAACCATAAAGTGAGCGCTCAATTGAAGGTGTGTGCATATATGTTCTCCTGCAACAAATCGGAAAGATGCTAAATTTCAAGCCAATGTTCATACACAACAGGACGTTTTTTTTCTCTTTTGTGGTTAGGTCAATTGAAGTAATAAAAAACAACATTTGTTGAACAGAGATATTTGGCGCTATTGTAATCTCGTTATTTTGGGAAATATCCTATTTTTGGGAGTTTTATAATTAGTTTATCAAGGAAAATGTATTTACATGTTCTTAACTGATTTTACTGGCCGAGACCAACATTGTTAAATCTTTGAGCTGTGTGGTGATTGATTTAATCAGCTGCAGCAGCAGCTTTAGGAGGCGCGTGATCTGAATAACGAATAACCTATCGAATGAAGACAATTCTATAGGCTTGGGGCCACTGAGTGTTCAAAACAATAGGAACACCTGCTCTTTCCATGACACAGACTGACCATGGGAATCCAGGTGAAAGCTATGATACCTTATTGATGTCATTTGCTAAATCCACTTCAATAAGTGTAGATAAAAGGGAGGAGACAGGTTAAATAAGTATTTTTAAGCCACGAGACAATTAAGACATGGATTGTGTTTGTGCGCCATTCAAAGTGCCTTTGAACGGGGTATGGTAGTAGGTGCCAGGCGCACGGGTTTGAATGTGTCAAGAACTGCAACACTGCTGGGTTTTACACGCTCAACAGTTTCCCGTGTCTATCAAGAATGGTCCACCCCCCAAAGGACATCCAGCCAACTTGACGCAGCTGTGGGAAGCATTGGAGTCAACATGGGCCAGCATCCCTGTAGAACGCTTTCGACACCTTGTAGAGTCCATGCCCTGAAGAATGGGGGCTGTTCTGAGGGCAAAGGGGGGTGGGGGGAGGTGCAACTCGATATTAGGTGTGCCTTAACTTTTTTACACTCAGTGTAGTTCACAATTAAATGCTTGACAAGCAAGCCGAATAATGATGTGATTTTGTAAAACAAGAAAGACAGGCATATATATTAAATTAAACAGAATATGCAGAGCTATATCTGGTAATCTGACAAATAAGCCTTTTGCCAGCTTGTAGCAAGGCAGATCATGACATTTGCTCATGAATGATTTCTATAGAATCCGTGTAAACATTATAAAGGGTAAGCATTTATATCTGGAACATGTTGTTTCGTTTAAAATGTATTATTTTACAATTAGGATGTTGATTTTTCTGTTGTTTTTCAATCACAATTCAAACACAACGTAATCGATGTTCAAAACATGATGTCCTGTAATTACTAGAAAACCTCAAACTAATGTAAATGTCATAAATATAACCACTATAAATATTAACCACCACACAGAAATAGTGAAAAAGAAATTACCAAAAATAAACTAGATGGGACTTGCTTTAAAGTAGTGGAATAAGTTTAACATGTTTTAATTAAGCCAAGCAGTTAAATATACTCATAGTTAAATTTAGCAAAATAATTGGTCTGATTATTTTGATAGACTACACTATCAACCTTATTATTTTGGATTGTGGGGCAGTTGGATCATCACAAATAAATACACTCAGACTAGCCTACTACACTTGTATACAATCCTACTAGAATACCACAGTATAGAATACCACAGTATAGAATACCACAGTATATGACAACTGTAATAATAGAGTACAGAAGACAAGGAGGCGTTGCTGAAGTTTAAAATAAATAAAATCAACTATTTTATATTGAGCTTTTAACCCTGAGATTAATTTCTTAATCAAATGATAAAGCTGTTAAAATAAAGTTATGACTGGATAGATAAATACATACAATTGAAGTCGGAAGTTTATTATTAAAACTCGTTTTTCAATCACTCCACATATTTCTTGTTAACAAACTACAGTTTTGGCAAGTCGGTTAGGACATCTACTTCGTGCATGACACAAGTCATTTTTCCAACAATTGTTTACAGACAGATTATTTCACTTATAATTAACTGTATCACAATTCCAGTGGGTCAGAAGTTTACATACGCTAAGTTAAAGTGCCTTTAAACAGCTTGGAAAATTCCAGAAAATGATTCCATGGCTTTAGAAGCTTCTGATAGGCTAATTGACATCATTTGAGTCAATTGGAGGTGTACCTGTGGATGTATTTCAAGGCCTACCTTCAAACTCAGTGCCTCTTTGCTTGACATCATGGGAAAATAAAAAAAAATCTGCCAAGACCTCAGAAAAAAAATTGTAGACCTCCACAAATCTGGTTCATCCTTGGGAGAAATTTCCAAATGCCTGAAGGTACCACGTTCATCTGTACAAACAATAGTACGCCAGTATAAACACCATGGGACCATGCAGCCGTCATACCGCTCAGGAAGGAGACGCGTTCTGTCTCCTAGACATGAACGTACTTTGGTGTGAAAGGTGCAGATCAATCCCAGAACAACAGCAAAGGACCTTGTGAAGATGCTGGAGGAAACTGGTACAAAAGTATCTATATCCACAGTAAAACAAGTCCTATATCGACATAACCTGAAAGGCAGCTCAGCAAGGAAGAAGCCGCTGCTCTATAACTGCCATAAAAAAGCCAGACTTCGGTTTGCAACTGTATATGGGGACAAAGATCGTACCTTTTGGAGAAATGTTCTCTGGTCTGATGAAACAAAAATAGAACTGTTTGGCAAAATGACCATCGTTATGTTTGGAGGAAAAAGGGGGAGGCTTGCAAGCCGAAGAACACCATCCCACCCGGGAAGTACGGGGGGTGGCAGCATCATGTTGTGTGGGTGCTTTGCTGCAGGAGGGACTGGTGCACTTCACAAAATAGATGGCATCATGAAGGAGGAAAATTATGTGGATATATTGAAGCAACATCTCAAGACATCAGTCAGGAAGTTAAATCTTGGTAACAAATGGGTCTTCCAAATGGACAATGACCCCAAGCATACTTCCAAAGTTGTGGCAAAATGGCTTAAAGACAACAAAGTCAAGGTATTGGAGTGGCCATCACAAAGCCCTGACCTTAATCCTATAGAAAATTTGTGGGCAGAACTGAAAAAGCATGTGCGAGCAAGGAGGCCTACAAACCTGACTCAGTTACACCAGCTCTGTCAGGAGGAATGGGCCAAAATTCACACAACTTATTGTGGGAAGCTTGTGGAAGGCTACCCAAAACATTTGACCCAAGTTAAACAATTTAAAGGCAATGCTACCAAATACTAATTTAGTGTATGTAAACTTCTGACCCACTGGGAATGTGATGAAATAAATAAAAGCTGAAATAAATCATTCTCTCTACTATTATTCTGACATTTCACATTCTTAAAATAAAGTGGTGATCCTAAGACAGGGAATTTTTACTAGGATTAAATGTCAGGAATTGTGAAAAACTGAGTTTAAGTGTATTGGGCTAAGGTGTATGTAAACTTCTGACTTCTACTGTAGGATTGAAGTGTGTGTGTGTGTGTGTGTGTGTGTGTGGGGGGGGGGGGGGGGGTTAGTGATTGGTAGTAGTGCTGTTCTGATTTCAGAATTGAATATCTGAGAAGTGGTCCAAGGTGTTTACTCTCTGTCTCATGCTTAGAATGTTCTCACCCATTGTTATAATTTGAAAGTTCTGAAAGAGTTAATTCAATAATGAGTTGATGTGGTTACTAAAACAGCTGTACCTCTTGATTGGCAGTAGATATTTATATTCTTATTTCCAGATTTGAATAGTAAAGAAATATACCACAATGTCATGACCTGTACATTTTTGTCTAAAGTGTAGGGAAAGTGGTCAAAACAGCAGTTGTTTGAAAAAAAATTGACGAAAAGTTATTGATGCATTTACTATAACAGCTGTATCATTAGATCTGTACAATATATTTCTGTTCTGATTCCAGATTTGACTAGCAAAGTAGACTAAGATGTTATACTCTCCAACTTTTTGTCTAACTTGTTGGGAAAGTGGTCAAAATGGCAGTTGTTTGTAAAAGTTGAGATGAAAAGTTGTTGACACAGTTACTAAAACAGCTATATCGTTGGATCAGTATAATCTATTTTTGATCTGATTGTATATTTGAATAGCAGAGAAATGGACAAAGATGACATTCACTAAGTCTTTATCTAAAGGGCTGGTAAAGTGGTCAAAACAGCAGTTGTTTCAAAAAGTTAAGAGGAAAAGTTGTTGATGTGACTAAAAAAGACAAATCATTTCATCCGCAAAAGAAAATGATGTTCTGATTCCAGATTTGAATAGCAGAGAAGCAGAGAAAAAAACGAACAAGCACTATATAATGACAGGTCATTCAATAAAGGCCAAGTCTTTGAAAGCTGCATCCTCCGAAGATGGAGGGGGTCAGTTCATGGCTTGATCGAAGGGAGGTGGACAGAGGATGGTAGATGATGGTGATGGAATCTTCTGATTATCTTTTTTTTTATGGGCAAGTCTGGGAACCAGCCTGACTCTTATAGCCACTGGACTTCTCCGCGTCCACTCTGTGTAGCAGCCACTTGGACAATGCCTCACCAGCTCTGGCAAATATTTAAAGTCAGGATTTTTGCTTTGCAAGTCCACACTAATTATCTTGCTTGCTAATAGGTCTACATTCCAATCATTGTGTTTGCGGCAATAACCGAGCCTACATAGAATCCCTTGATCCCTTTCTTCTACACTTTTAGGGTTCCATCGCTTGCTTCATGTATATGACCCTTTAAGGTTCTATATAGAACCCTTTTGTATGGTTCTTTAATCGGAACTCCGGGGGTTCTTCTTCACTGAACCAAATATATGAATCCTTGGATCCATATAGGGTTCTAAATTAAACCAATTTCAGTTCTATATAGAACCTTAAGGGGTGCCATATATGAAGCAAGCATGGAACCATTTTTGGATATTTCCAGAACCTATTTTTCTAAGAGTGTACCCAGATGTCTCGCCTATGACTACATGCTTTTAACAATAAAAATGTTTGATGAAACGCATGACCTGAAATATCATGGCGCATTACCCAAAGTGTGTCAAATTCAACAACATGATTGTGTGGTATAAGCTATAGGCAGACCTAGGCCTCGTCATAACGGAAATATGTGCACCAGCAATTATGAAGAAAGAAAATCACAAATTATTTCACAAATAGACACAGCTCAAGATGTTAAAACAATTGCAACATCTCGAATGAACTTTTGAACTACAAAAACAAGGAATAGACTTGAGGAATTGAATAGCTTGTTGCTTTCATTGTCTCTGTCGCCACCGTGCGGTAGCAAATGTTGCTGATTCAAGGAGGCATAGTACGCTACTGTAGCCTACCAAAGGCCTAGGATCGAAAACGTCGAAAGATCTATTATTTGTGGCATATAATTTGCTGACGCTTCTTCTTCGACTGTGTGTTGTGATATAATTCTCCACATATTTCTCAATTCCAGAGAAATTTAACATTTCCATCAAAAACATTTATTTTGACAGAATCTGCAACACAAAAATGACCGTCCAATCAGATGATCAAAAGTGAGACAGTGCTAGCCTAAATGGGGGGAAAATCATAATAAATGTGGAATATTAGATGAGAAATTGTCCCCTAATTTTATCTGAATGCAGGCTTCATTAGACTAACACATGCTCCATGTTAAATAAGTCATTTCGTTTTTTCTTAGTTGAAGTCTGTATCGAAAATAATCGAAACCTGACTATTGCACCTTCTATTAAGTAAACGTGGTAAAAGTGCATCCATCGTAATCACACTGTGATTAAATTAAATTAAATTAAGGCATGAAAATTAATTTCGAAAAGGATACTGTCTTTGGAAATGTCTACTAATTTAGTTGTACTGATTAAAATATGTTACGATACGAATACTGTTCACACAATGTGATGTTTCAAAATATGCTAAAGTTTTCAAAACAAGATTGGAGGCCTTTAATCGATAAAATTACACATGCACCAAAAATGTAGGCTTCTTAAAATGCACATTTCATAATTTCAATATCGGCAAATTCGTCATTGGCATAATGAATCGTTTACGCAAAATTTCGTTTGAGCAAGTTAAGGATTATCTATTTGCTTCTACATCAGAGCTATTGGGCCTATTTCAATTAGCAGAATAGGTGATTAGAAAATGATTGTGGATTGAACTGTTGTTCAAAATGAAATACGCCAACGGAATGTGATTATTTCGATAGAATAAATACATTCATCTTTTTTAATAGGCAGTGGCATAAAATCTCATGAGAAAAGATCAAGTAGCAAAATCTTAAGTAGATCAACAAAATGATCAAATTAACATATCAATTGTTGCCAACATATCATCAACAAATGCTCATAGTTTACAACAGAAAAACATTGTGGCATTTTGACAATTGTAAAGATGATGTGAAGATATCCACTGTTAAGATGACAGACTCCACTCACAGGAAATATCCCAAAACACTTTCAAATCAAATCAAATCTAATTGTATTCGTCACATGCGCGAATACAACAGGTGGAGACCTTACAGTGAAATGTTTACATACAAGCCCTTAAACAACAATGCAGTTTTAAGAAAAATACCTTTAAAAAATTAATAAAAGTAACAAATAATTAAATAGCAGCAGTAAAATAACAATAGAGGCTATATACAGGGGGTATGACGGTTAGTCGAGGTAGTTAAGGTAATATATACATGTGGGTAGAGTTATTAAAGTGACTTATGCATAGATAGATAATAAGAGAGAGTAGCAGCAGCGTAAATGAGGGGGTGGGGGGGGGGCAATGCAAATAATCTGGATAGCCATTTGATTAGATGTTCAGTAGACTTATGGCTTGGGGGTAGAAATTGTTTAGAAGTCTCTTAGACCTAGACTTGGTGCTCCGGTACCGCTTGCTGTGCAGTATTAGAGAGAATAGTCTACGACTAGGGCGGCTGGAGTCTTTGAGAATTTTTAGGGCCTTCCTGTGACACCGCCTGGTATAGAGGTCCTGGATGGCAGGAAGCTTGGCCCCAGTGATGTACTGGGCCGTACACACTACTCTCTGTAGTGCCTTGCGGTCGGAGGCCGAGCAGTTGCCATACAAGGCAGTGATGCAACCAGTCAGGATGATGTTCTCGTTGGAGCAGCTGTAGAACCTTTTGAGGATCTGAGGACCAATGCCAAATCTTTTCTGTCTCCTGAGGGGGAATAGGTTTTGTCGTGCCCTCTTCACGACTGTCTTGGTGTGCTTGGACCATGTCCGTTTGTTGGTGATGTGGACACCAAGGAACTTGAAGCTCTCAACCTGCTCCACTACAGCCCCGTCAATGAGAATGGGGGTGTGCTCGGTCCTCCTTTTCCTGTAGTCCACAATGATCTTAGAGGTTAGAGCTTCACAATCATCTTCCGAAGATGTTATGTTATAACAGGCTTCAAAGTATCTCAGACTATTTAATAAGGAGTTATTGATGTACACTACCATTCAAACGTTTGGACACACCTACTCATTCAAGGGTTTTTCTTTATATATTTTTTACTGTTTTCTACATTGTAGAATAATGGTGAAGACATCAAAACTATGAAATAACACATATGGAGTCATGTAGTAACCAAAAAAGTGTTCAACAAATCAAAATATATTTTATATTTGAGATTCTTCAAAGTTGCCCCCCTTTGCCTTCATGACAACTTTGCACACTCTTGGCATTTTCTCAACCAGCTTCATGAGGTAGTCACCCGGAATGCATTTAAATGAACAGGTGTGCCTTGTTAAAAGTTCATTTGTTTAATTCCTTAATACGTTTTTGCCAATCAGTTGTGTTGTGACAAGATAGGGTTGGTATTCAGAAGATAGCCCTATTTGGTAAAATACCAAGTCCATATTATGTCAGGAATAGCTCAAATAAGCCAAGAGAAACGACAGTCCATCATTACCTTAAGACATGAAGGTCAGTCAATGCGGAACATTTCAAGAACTTTGAAAGTTTCTTCAAGTGCAGTCGCAAAAACCAAGAGCTACATTATGCTGTTTACTATCTATGCAGAGTCATTTTGCAAATCACCTTAAATAACCAATACCCCCACACACTGACTCGGTACCGGTGCCTCATTATTGTTATGTACATTTCTTGTGTTACTTTTTGATTGATTCAATTTTTTTACTTTAGTTTATTTAGTAAATATTTGATTAACTATTTATTGAACTGGATTGTTGGTTAAGGGCTTGTAAGTAAGCATTTCACAGTTAGGTCTACACCTGTTGTATTCGGCGCATATGACAAATACAATTCGATTTGATTTGAAACTGGCTCTCATGAGGACCGTCACAGGAAAGGAAGACCCAGAGTTACCTCTACTGCAGAGGATAAGTTCATTAGAGTTACCAGCCTCAGATTGCAGCCCAAATAAATGTTTCACGGAGTTCAAGTAACAGACACATCTCAACATCAACTGTTCAGAGGAGACTGCATGAATCAGGCCTTCATGGTCGAAATGCTGCAAAGAAACCACTACTAAAGGACACCAATAATAAGAAGAGCCTTGCTTGGGCCAAGAAACACGAGCAATGGACATTAGACCAGTGTAAATCTGTCCTTTGGTCTGATGAGTCCAAATTTGAGATTTTTGGTTCCAACCACCGTGTCTTTGTGAGATGCAGAGTAGGTGAACAGATGATCTCCACATGTGTGGTTCCCACCGTGAAGCATGGAGGAGGAGGTGTGATGTGTGGGGGTGCTTTGCTGGTGACACTGTCAGTGATTTATTTAGAATTCAATGCACACTTAACCAGCCTGGCTACCACAGAATTCTGCAGAGATACGTCATCCCATCTGGTTTCCTTTTAGTGAGACTATCATTTGTTTTTCAACAGGACAATGACCCAAAACACACAACCAGGCTGTTTAAGGGCTATTTGACCAAGGGGAGTGATGGAGTGCTGCATCAGATGACATGGCCTCCACAATCACCCAACCTCAATCCAATTGAGATGGTTTGGGATGAGTTGGACGGCAGAGTGAAGGAAAATCAGCCAATAAGTGCTCAGCATATGTGGGAACTCCTTCGAGATGGTTGGAAAAGCATTCCTCATGAAGCTGGTTGAGAGAATTCCAAGAGTGTGCGAAGCTGTCATCAAATCAAATCAAATGTATTTATATAGCCCTTCTTACATCAGCTGATATCTCAAAGTGCTGTACAGAAACCCAGCCTAAAACCCCAAACAGCAAGCAATGCAGGTGTAGACGCACGGTGGCTAGGAAAAACTCCCTAGAAAGGCCAAAACCTAGGAAGAAACCTAGAGAGGAACCAGGCTATGAGGGGTAGCCAGTCCTCTTCTGGCTGTGCCGGGTGGAGGTTATAACAGAACATGGCCAAGATGTTCAAATGTTCATAAATTACCAGCATGGTCAAATAATAATAATCACAGTAGTTGTCGAGGGTGCAGCAAGTCAGGACCTCAGGAGTAAATGTCAGTTGGCTTTTCATAGCTGATTATTAAGAGTATCTCTACCGCTCCTGCAGTCTCTAGAGAGTTGAAAACAGCAGGTCTGGGACAGGTAGCACGTCCGGTGAACAGGTCAGGGTTCCATAGCCGCAGGCAGAACAGTTGAAACTGGAGCAGCAGCATGGCCAGGTGGACTGGGGACAGCAAGGAGTCATCATGCCAGGTAGTCCTGAGGCATGGTCCTAGGGCTCAGGTCCTCCGAGAGAGAGAAAGAAAGAGAGAATTAGAGAGAGCATACTTAAATTCACACAGGACACCGGATAAGACACGAGAAGTACTCCAGATATAACAAACTGACCCTAGCCCCCCGACACAAACTACTGCAGCATAAATACTGGAGGCTGAGACAGGAGGTGTCAGGAGACACTGTGGCCCCATCCGATGATACCCCCGGACAGGGCCAAACAGGAAGGATATAACCCCACCCACTTTGCCAAAGCACAGCCCCCACACCACTAGAGGGACACTTCAACCACCAACTTACCATCCTGAGACAAGGCCGAGTATAGCACACAAAGATCTCTGCCACGGCACAACCCAAGGGGGGGCGCCAACCCAGACAGGAAGATCACGTCAGTGACTCAACCCACTCAAGTTACGCACCCCTCCTAGGGATGGCATGAAAGAGCACCAGTAAGCCAGTGACTCAGCCCCTGTAATAGGGTTAGAGGCAGAGAATCCCAGTGGAGAGAGGGGAACCGGCCAGGCAGAGACAGCAAGTGCGGTTCGTTGCTCCAGAGCCTTTCCGTTCACCTTCACACTCCTGGGCCAGACTACACTCAATCATATGACCCACTGAAGAGATGAGTCTTCAGTAAATACTTAAAGGTTGAGACCGAGTCTGCGTCTCTCACATGGGTAGGCAGACCATTCCATAAAAATTGAGCTCTATAGGAGAAAGCCCTGCCTCCAGCTGTTTGCTTAGAAGTTCTAGGGACAATTAGGAGGCTTGCGTCTTGTGACCGTAGCATACGTGTAGGTATGTACGGCAGGACCAAATCGTAAAGATAGGTAGGAGCAAGCCCATGTAATGCTTTGTAGGTTAGCAGTAAAACCTTGAAATCAGCCCTTGCCTTAACAGGAAGCCAGTGTAGGGAGGCTAGCACTGGAGTAATATGATACATTTTTGGGGGGTTCTAGTCAGGATTCTAGCAGCCGTATTTAGCACTAACTGAAGTTTATTTAGTGCTTTATCCGGGTAGCCGGAAAGTAGAGCATTGCAGTAGTCTAACCTAGAAGTAACAAAAGCATGGATACATTTTTCTGCATCATTTTTGGACAGAAAGTTTCTGATTTTTGCAATGTTACGTAGATGTAAAAAAGCTGTCCTTGAAACAGTCTTGATATGTTCGTCAAAAGAGAGATCGGGGTCCAGAGTAACGCCGAGGTCCTTCACAGTTTTATTTGAGACGACTTTACAACC
Organism: Salvelinus alpinus; assembly: GCF_045679555.1. Classification (NCBI taxonomy): domain Eukaryota; kingdom Metazoa; phylum Chordata; class Actinopteri; order Salmoniformes; family Salmonidae; genus Salvelinus; species Salvelinus alpinus. The sequence continues at coordinate 20,163,030 of NC_092119.1, forward strand.
ATCAAGATTAATTGTCAGATCCAACAGAAGATCTCTTTGTTTCTTGGGACCTAGAACAAGCATCTCTGTGTTGTCCGAGTTTAAAAGTAGAAAGTTTGCAGCCATCCACTTCCTTATGTCTGAAACACAGGCTTCTAGCGAGGGCAATTTTGGGGCTTCACCATGTTTCATTGAAATGTACAGCTGTGTGTCATCCGCATAGCAATGAAAGTTAACATTATGTTTTCGAATGACATCCCCAAGAGGTAAAATATATAGGGAAAACAATAGTGGTCCCAAAACTGAACTTTGAGGAACACCGTAATGTACAGTTGATTTGTCAGAGGACAAACCATTCACAGAGACACACTGATATCTTTCCGACAGATAAGATCTAAACCAGGCCAGAACTTGTCCGTGTAGACCAATTTGGGTTTCCAATCTCTCCAAAAGAATGTGGTGATTGATGGTATCAAAGGCAGCACTAATGTCTAGGAGCACGAGGACAGATGCAGAGCCTCGGTCTGACGCCATTAAAAGGTCATTTACCACCTTCACAAGTGCATTCTCAGTGCTATGATGGGGTCTAAAACCAGACTGAAGCATTTCGTATACATTGTTTGTCTTCAGGAAGGTAGTGAGTTGCTGCACAACAGCTTTTTAAATTTTTTTTGAGAGGAATGGAAGATTCGATATAGGCCGATAGTTTTTTATATTTTCTGGGTCAAGGTTTGGCTTTTTCAAAAGTTGCTTTATTACTGCCACTTTTAGTGAGTTTGGTACACATCCGGTGGATAGAGAGCCGTTTATTATGTTCAACATAGGAGGGCCGAGCACAGGAAGCAGCTCTTTCAGTAGTTTAGTTGGAATAGGGTCCAGTATGCAGCTTGAAGGTTTAGAGGCCATGATTATTTTCATCATTGTGTCAAGAGATATAGTACTAAAACACTTGAGTGTCTCTCTTGATCCTAGGTCCTGGCAGAGTTGTGCAGACTCAGGACAGCTGAGCTTTGGAGGAATACGCAGATTAAAAAGAGGAGTCCGTAATTTGCTTTCTAATGATCATGATCTTTTCCTCAAAGAGGTTCATGAATGTATTACTGCTGAAGTGAAAGCCATCCTCACTTGGGGAATGCTGCTTTTTAGTTAGCTTTGCGACAGTATCAAAAATAAATTTGGGATTGTTCTTATTTTCCTCAATTAAGTTGGAAAAATAGGATGATCGAGCAGCAGTGAGGGCTCTTCGATATTGCACGGTACTGTCTTTCCAAGCTAGTCGGAAGACTTCCAGTTTGGTGTGGTGCCATTTCCATTCCAATTTTCTGGAAGCTTGCTTCAGAGCTTGGGTATTTTCTGTATACCAGGGAGCTAGTTTCTTATGACAAATGTTTTTCGTTTTTAGGGGTGCAACTGCATCTAGGGTATTGCGCAAGGTTAAATTGAGTTCCTCAGTTAGGTGTTTAACTGATTTTTGTCCTCTGACGTCCTTGGATAGGCAGAGGTAGTCTGGAAGGGCATCAAGGAATCTTTGTGTTGTCTGAGAATTTATAGCACGACTTTTGATGCTCCTTGGTTGGGGTCTGAGCAGAATATTTGTTGCGATTGCAAACGTAATAAAATGGTGGTCCGATAGTCCAGGATTATGAGGAAAAACATTAAGATCTACAACATTTATTCCATGGGACAAAACTAGGTCCAGAGTATGACTGTGACAGTGAGTAGGTCCAGAGACATGTTGGACGAAACCCACTGAGTCGATGATGGCTCCGAAAGCCTTTTGGAGTGGGTCTGTGGACTTTTCCATGTGAATATTAAAATCACCAAAAATTTGATTTTTTAATCAATTTGAATATTATCTGCTATGACTACAAGGTCCGATAGGAATTCAGGGAACTCAGTGAGGAACGCTGTATATGGCCCAGGAGGCCTGTAAACAGTATGTAACGAACTTCGTCGGGAGAAGGAGAAGACCAAGGTGCAGCATGGTAAGTGTTCATTTTAATGATATTAAATAAACTGAACACTGAATGAACAAAATACAACAAAGAGAGAGAACGAAACGAAACAGTCCTGTAAGGTATACACACAAAACAGGAAACAACCACCCACAAACACAGGTGGGAACAGGCTACCTAAGTATGGTTCTCAATCAGAGACAACGATAGACAGCTGCCTCTGATTGGGAACCATACCAGGCCAAACACATAGAAATACAAAACAAGGACAACATAGAACACCAGACATAGAATGCCCACCCAAACTCACGCCCTGACCAACCAAAATAGAGACAAAAAAGGATCTCTACGGTCCGGGTGTGACACAGTAGCTATAAAAAGTGATTGTGTAGGCTGCATAGATTTCATGACTAGAAGCTCAAAAGACGAAAACGGCATTTTTTTTTTGTAAATTGAAATTTGCTATCGTAAATGTTAGCAACTACTCCGCCTTTGCAGGATGCACAGGGGACATGGTCACTAGTGTAACCAGGAGGTGAGGCCTCAATACCACAGTAAATTCATCAGGCTTAAGCCATGTTTCAGTCAGGCCAATCACATCAAGATTATGATCAGTGATTAGTTCATTGACTATAACTGCCTTTGAAGTGAGGGATCTAACATTAAGTAGCCCTATTTTGAGATGTGAGGTATCACGATCTCTTTCAATAATGGCAGGAATGGAGGTCTTTATCCTAGTGAGATTGCTAAGGCGAACACCGCCATGTTTAGTTTTGCCCAACCTAGGTCGAGGCACAGACACGGTCTCAATGGGGATAGCTGAGCTGACTACACTGACTGTGCTAGTGGCAGACTCCACTAAGCTGGCAGGCTGGCTAACAGCCTGCTGCCTGGCCTGCACCCTATTTCATTGTGGAGCTAGAGGAGTTAGAGCCCTGTCTATGTTGGTAGATAAGATGAGAGCACCCCTCCAGCTAGGCAAAGGGTGGCTACTTTCTCATCAAGGCAAAGGCTGGCTACTTTGAAGAATATCATTTGTTTAACACTTTTTTGGTTACTACATGATTCCATATGTGTTATTTCATAGTTTTGATGCCTTCACCATTATTCTACAATATAGAAAATAGTAAAAAGAAAAAGAAAAAAAACCCTTGAAGGTGTGTCCAAACTTTTGACTGGTACTTTATATCAAATAATATAATATGTGAACATACCAAACAATTTGGTGAAGTATTTAATTTCTTTCAGTGCCTAAATAGATGTTTGGAACCATTGTGTAATAGGTCAAATTGAGGCAAACAATTGTATAGTGTAACGGCGTTCCTCCTCCTCTTCATCCGAAGAGGAGGAGCAGGGATTGAACCAAACTGCAGCGTTGTATTTAGACATAATGAATTTATTTAAGTGTAAACGAAAAACACGAACTTCACTTGAATACTTACAAAATAACAAAACGAATGTAGACAAACCTGAACATACGAACTTACATATAACACGAAGAATGCACGAACAGGAAAATGACTACATAAAACGATGAACGAACGAACGAAACAGTCCCGTATGGTGCAAACAAACACAGACACGGAAGACAACCACCCACAACAAACAATGTGAAAACACCTACCTTAATATGATTCTCAATCAGAGGAGATGAAAACCACCTGCCTCTAATTGAGAACCATATTAGGTACCCATTAACCAACATAGAAACAGAAAACATAGACTGCCCACCCAAACTCACGTCCTGACCAACTAACACATACAAAAACTAACAGAAAACAGGTCAGGAACGTGACATATAGTCTCACTTGGAATTTATTTCGTTGTCAAAATAGTTGTTTTTGTAATATTTCACATTCACACTTTAGTCATTTAGTAGACGCTCTCATGTAGAGCGAATTATAGGAGCAATTATGGTTAAGTGGCTTGCTCAAGGGCACATCGACAGCTTTTTCACCTAGGCGGCTCGGGGATTCAAACCAGCGACTTTTCGGTTACTGGCCCAATGCTCTTAACCGCTAGGCTACCTGCTGCCAAACTAAAGGGTAAAGGCACTGGTTAAAGATATGTGTTATTCATTTATAATAAGAAAGTGTTAAGGAATGGGCCATCCATTTGACAGTTGTCTTATCCAGAATCTTAAGAGTCTGAGGACTTTCCAGACTTTTCTGAAGTTCCTCCACCCATTTAATCTGCTGCTCTCGGCTGGAGGCAGGTACTGACTGCCATCATCCAGACTGAAGAACATACACAGGCAGCAAAACAGACAGTCACAGACATTTTGTCAGAGGTGCATCAGTCTCTGTATACTTTATTACAATGTCCTCAAACTTCTAACATAGCATCAATGCTACAGTACTTAGATTGCCACTTTAAGCATAAATTATATTTTAGTAATGTGAAGGACTCACATTAGTTTGAAGATATGGTCCTTTCTCCTGTAATCTGGGTCCTCCTTACATACTATATTGATCGGCGGCCATCAGGTAAACCTCCGCAAAAGGGCACCAACAAGTAACATACTGTACCTAATTCCTAAACCTGAAAAGATAGCTAATACATTAACTTAAATTGTAAGATATCTCTCTAGCTGCATCCTTGTCTTTGAACAGCATCCCTGTCTTTGTGTCTCCCTCTCCAGTACTCCATAGACAGCATCCCAGTTGTCCAAACCCTGCAAACCAATACAGTTTTATGCTTTTATTGCTTCATCTAGTTGTAGATAATGAATTATTTAATTATTTAAAAAACTAGAGATGACCTAGCTTCAACAGCATCAACAATTGTTTCAGGTCAGAATGTTTCAGTCCTCTACAATGAGGTATTAATACAGGCTGAGGGTCTTACTTTGTTTCCGCCTTGTTTCAACTTGATCGCCAACATCCCATCCATTTTGACAGGCACTTGACCTCTGACCTATAAATATGTAAACAACACAGTTCTCAAGATGGAAAACAGCAGACAGTGTAAAACGTAAACAATACAAAAGGTGGTGTCCACTCAGACTCTGAGGATAGTTAGTTAGTTAGTGATCTGATCTCACGTCAGGTGTTGAGTCTGAAAATGTAGCCGAGTCCTTTGGTAGGACCTTTAATTTCCTGTGGTGCAGCAGCAGAGGGGATGCTGGCAGGTCCCTTGGTGGGGGAGGGAGGTCCCTCAGTGGAGAAGGGAGGTCCCTCGGTGAGGCAGGGATGTCCCTCGTGGGACAGGGAGGTCCCACGATGGGGAAGGGAGATCAGGGGGAGTGGTGGATTCCTCATCTGGCTGCTCAGGAGGTTCAGAGGGGACAAGTGCAGACACAGGTGGGGATCGAGTCGACGCAGGTGAGGCTGGGGGAGACCCAAGACAAGCTGGGGCCGACATCATAGATGAGGCTTTGGCTAACATAGGTGAGGGTGGGGGAGATAGAAGTGAGGCTGGGGCTGGTGAGATTGGGGCTGGGGCTGGAGCCAGCTCCTCAGGCCTGGTTAACGTTCCCTCTCTGAGTGATAGCCTTGGCTTGGGTGATAGTTGGTCTGTGGGAGGCAACTCTTCTTCCTTAGCTGATAATCCATTGGATCTGTAGCGGGCATGGCTACAGGTTTCTGTAGTGGAGAGGATGGACGGGATGGAGGAGGGTTGACTAGAGGGGTGAAGTGTGGAGATCTAGAGGGGGCTAGCAGGGCCACAGAAGCTGTGCTCGGGGTGGTCAGGGTCCTACAGGTGGGGCTTAGAGATGGAGGAAGAGGAGGAGGAAGAGGGACATAGAATTAGGAATTAGAATACAAGAATGGACATGAACCATCTTATGTTGGGATAAAGATCAGCCATTTAGGTCAAGGAGTTGGTCAACCAGGTTTTGTCAGTCCTGTGATAAGATATTGTGTCAAATAATTAATTTTAAAAGTTGATCTGCACTGTATGTTTGATAACTAGCTAGCCAGACAGTTTTAGATGAACAATGGCTGAAATCAGTTGATGATAGTACATAGACAAGTTGTAAATAAAACAAGTACTGATATTTTCAGTGCTTGACTTGGGCAGGTACCAGCACCTCAAATTTTCTACTGCTTGAGCTCCTGTTCCTCTTATAGAATATTAGCTCAAAAGTATTGTGGAGCTCCTGCCCCTAAATACTATAAACAGTAGTGGCATCCAAAATGAGTACCGGCAGTTATTTTAGTCCATGTCAAGCACTGGATATTGTATCATATTATAGCACTCACAGCTTTCCAATATATATTTTTGGGACATTTATGATCTGTTCACATATATTTTAGAGGCTATTTACAGTGCCTTGCAAAAGTATCAATCCCCCTTGGCGTTTTAACTATTTTGTTGCATTACAACCTGTAATTTAAATAGATTTTTATTTGGATTTCATGAAATTAACATAGACAAAATAGTCCAAATTGGTGAAGTGAAATGAAAATATAACTTGTTTCAAAAAATTAAAAAAAATTAATTAATGGAAAAGTGGTGCGTGCATATGTATTCACCCCCTTTGCTATGAAGTCCCTAAATAAGATCTGGTGCAACCAAATACCTTCAGAAGTCACATAATTAGTTAAATAAAGTCCACCTGTGTGCAATCTAAGTGTCACATGATCTCAGTATATATACATTTGTTCGGAAAGGCCCCAGAGTCTGCAACACCAGTAAGCAAGGGGCACCACCAAGCAAGCGGCACCATGAAGACCAAGGAGCTCTCCAAACAGGTCAGGGACAAAGTTGTGGAGAAGTACAGATCAGGGTTGGGTTATAAAAACATATCCGAAACTTTGAACATCCCACAGAGCACCATTAAATCCATTATTTAAAAAATGATAGAATATGGCACCACAACAAACCTGCCAAGAGAGGGCCGCCCACCAAAACTCACAGACCAGGCAAGGAGGGCATTAATCAGAGAGGCGAGAAAGAGACCAAAGATAACCCGAAGGAGCTGCAAAGCTCCACAGCGGAGATTGGAGTATCTGTCCATAGGACCACTTTAAGCCGTACACTCCACAGAACTGGGCTTTAGAGAAGAGTGGTCAGAAAAAAGCCATTGCTTAAAGAAAAAAATAAGCAAACACGTTTGGTGTTTGCCAAAAGATATATGGGAGACTCCCCAAACATATGGAAGAAGGTACTCTGGTCAGATGAGACTAAAATATAGCTTTTTGGCCATCAAGAAAAATGCTATGTCTGGTGTAAACCCAACACTTCTCATCACACCGAGAACACCATCCCCACAGTGAAGCATGGTGGTGGCAGCATCATGCTGTTGGGATGTTCTTCATCGGCAGGAACTGGGAAACTGGTCAGAATTGAACGAATGATGGATGGCGCTAAATACAGGGAAATTCTTGAGGGAAACCTGTTTCAGTCTTCCAGAGATTTGAGACTGGGGTAGAGGTTCACCTTCCAGCAGGACAATGACCCTAAGCATACTGCTAAAGCAACACTCGAGTGGTTTAAGGGGAAACATTTAAATGTATTTTAATGGCCTCGTCAAAGCCCAGACCTCAATCCAATTGAGAATCTGTGGTATGACTTAAAGATTTCTGTACACCAGTGGAACCCATCCAACTTGAAGGAGCTGGAGCAGTTGTGCCTTGAAGAATGGGCAAAAATCCCAGTGGCTAGATGTGTCAAGCTTATAGAGACATACCCCAAGAGACTTGCAGCTGTAATTGCTGCAAAAGGTGGCTCTACAAAGTATTGACTTTGGGGGGGTTGAAAAGTTATACATGCTCAAGCTTTAAGTTTTTTTGTCTTATTTCATGTTTGTTTCACAATAAAAAATATTTTGCTTCTTCAAAATGTTGTGTAAATGAAATGATACAATGCAGTTAGATTTACTAGCGTTTAAGAGCAGTTGGAGGCCACGGAAGGAGTGTTGTATGGCATTGAATCTCATTTGGAGGTTTGTTAACACAGTGTCCAAAGAAGGGCCAGATGTATACAGAATGGTGTTGTTTGCATAGAGGTGGATCAGGGAATCACCCGCAGCAAGAGTGACATCGTTGATATATATAGAGAAAAGAGTCGGCCTGAGAATTGAACCCTGTGGTACCCCCATAGAGACTGCCAGAGGTCCGGACAACAGGCCCTCTGATTTGACACACCGAACTCTATCTGAGAAGTAGTTGGTGAACCAGGCGAGGCAGTCATTTGAGAAACCAAGGCTGTTGAGTCTGCCGATAAGAATACGGTGATTGACGAAGTCGAAAGCCTTGGCCAGATCGATGAAGATGGCTGCACAGTACTGTCTTTTATCGATGGCGGTTATGATATCGTTTAATACCTTGAGCGTGGCTGAGGTGCACCCATGACCAGCTCGGAAACCGGATTGACACAGTGGAGAAGGCAGGGCAGGATGGATATGTCTGTAACAGTTTGGGTCTAGAGTGTCACCCCCTTTGAAGAGGGGGATGACCGCGGCAGCTTTCCAATCTTTATGGATCTCGGACGATACGAGAGGTTGTCGCTCAGACTGGTAATAGGGGTTGCAAAAATGGCGCGGATAATTTTAGAAAGAGAGGGTCCAGATTGTCTAGCCCAGCTGATTTGTACGGGTCCAGGTTTTGCAGCTCTTTCAGAACATCTGATATCTGGATTTGGGTGAATGAGAAGCTGGGGAGGCTTGGGCAAGTAGCTGCGGGGGGTGCGGAGCTGTTGGCCGGGGTTGGGGTAGCCAGGAGGAAAGCATGGCCAGCCATAGAGAATTGCTTATTGAAATTCTCGATTATTGTGGATTTTTCGGTGGTGACAGTGTTTCCTAGCCTCAGTGCAGTGGGCAGCTGGGAGGAGGTGCTCTTATTCTCCATGGACTTTAGTGTCCCAAAACGTTTTGGAGTTAGAGCTACAGGATGCAAATTTCTGTTTGAAAAAGCTAGCCTTTGCTTTCCTGACTGACTGCGTGTATTGGTTCCTGACTTCCCTGAAAAGTTGCATATCACGGGGACTATTCGATGCTAGCACAGTCCGACACAGGATGTTTTTGTGCTGGTCGAGGGCAGTCAGGTCTGGAGTGAACCAAGGGCTATATCTGTTCTTAGTTCTAAAATTTTTTGAAAGGGGCATGCTTATTTAAGATGGTGAGGAAAGCACTTTTAAAGAACGACCAGGCATCCTCTACCAACAGGATGAGGTCAATATCCTTCCAGGATACCCGGGCCAGGTCGATTAGAAAGGCCTGCTCGCAGAAGTGTTTTAAGGAGCTTGACAGTGATGAGTGGTGGCCGTTTGACCCGTGGATCCATAGCGGATGCAGGCAATGAGGCAGTGATCGCTGAGATCCTGATTGAAAACAGCAGAGGTGTATTTGGAGGGCAAGTTGGTCAGGATAATATCTATGAAGGTGCCCATGTTTACGGATTTAGGGTTGTACCTGGTGGGTTCCTTGATAATTTGTGTGAGATTGAGGGCATCTAGCTTAGATTGTAGGACTGCCAGGGTGTTAAGCATATCCCAGTTTAGGTCACCTAACAGAACGAACTCTGAAGATAGATGGGGGGCAATCAATTCACATATGGTGTCCAGGGCACTGCTGGGAGCTGAGCTGAGCTCCCAGCAGTGCCCTGGACACCATATGTGAATTAATTGCCCCCCATCTATCTTCAGAGTTCGTTCTGTTAGGTGACCTAAACTGGGAGACTTATTTCTGGAGAGATTTATTTTTAACATTAGAAGCTCAAATTGTTTGGGCATAGACCTGGAAAGTATGACAGAACTTTGCAGGCTATCTTTGCAATAGATTGCAACTCCTCCCCCTTTGGCAGTTCTATCTTGACGGAAAATGTTGTAGTTGGGGATGGAAATCTCAGAATTTTTGGTGGCCTTCCTAAGCCAGGATTCAGACACGGCAAGGACATCAGGGTTGGCGGAGTGTGCTAAAGCAGTGAGTAAAACAAACTTAGGGAGGAGGCTTCTGATGTTAACATGCATGAAACCAAGGCTTTTACGTTTACAGAAGTCAATAAATGAGAGCGCCTGGGGACAAGCAGGGCCTGGGTTAACCTCCATATCACCCGAGGAACAGAGGAGGAGTAGGATGAGGGTACGGCTAAAGGCTATCAAAACTGGTCGTCTAGTGCATTGGGGACAGAGACTAAAAGGAGCAGATTTCTGGGCGAGGTAGAATTGATTCAGGGCATAATGTGCAGACGGGTATGGTAGGGTGCGGGTACAGTGGAGATAAACCTAGGCATTGAGTGACGATAAGAGAGGTTGCATCTCTGGACGCACTAGTTATGCTGGGTGAGGTCACCGCATGTGTGGGAGGTGGGACAAAAGAGGTATCTGAGGCATGTTGAGTGGGACTAGGGGCTCCGCAGTAAACTAAAACAATTATAACTATCCTAAACAACAGTATACAAGGCATATTGACATTAGAGAGAGACATAAAGCGAGGCATAAAGCAATCACAGGTCTTGATTGGGAGAGCTAGGTAAGACAACAACGGGTAAGACAAAAAACAGCTAATCAGCTAAGACAACAACAACAGGTAAAAGGGCGATTAATGGCAGAGAGAGTCAGTTAACTACACACAGGGCCTGAGTTTGAGGCTGGGGCCGACAGATAAACAAAATAAACAAAATGGAATACCGTGATTAATGAACAGTCCAGCAGGCATCAGTTATGTAGCCAAGTGATCATAGGGTCCAATGAACAGCAATAGATGAAACAGGGAAGCCGCTGGGTAGTCGTTACTACGCTAGCAAGCGGGAGACACAGCGTTAAAAAAAAAAAAGTTAGCAGGCCGGGGCTAGTGGAAGCGTTTGCTCCGACGTCCGGCAAAGGCCGGTTGAGTGCACAACGGTCAGCAGACCAGTCATGATGGAACGGCGGGGCTCCGTGTCGACAAAGGGTCCAGGCCAGTTGGCAAAAGAGGTATTGTAGCTGGAGTAATGTAGTTTGCTAGCCGGGAGATGCGCCTGGCTCTCGGCTAACTGGTGCTAGCTTTAGTCTGCACTTCCGGGTTGGAGCGAGTAGTCGCATTTCGCTTCGCTCCACAGGTAGTATTACATTTCATTTCATTACAGTACAACGGTTTGATTTGTTTGATCTTAGCAATTTTTTCTTAGCTAGCTACATAGCCGTCTTTGTATCAAAGATAATTGTGTAGTTTAGAGTAATTATCGAGGTTAGCTAGCCAGCTATTTTCGTCCTTCTAACGTAGTCAACACTGCTAGCTGCTAGCTAGCCAGCTAGCTAACTTCTACCGAATAGCAGCACTGTAGGAACTATTACATTACAACGGAACGACTTGATTAGTGTAGTGTTAGCTAGCTACATAGTTGTCTTTGCTGTCTTTGTATCTAAGATAATTGTGTAGTTTAGAGTAATTATCGAGTAATTATCGAGGTTAGCTAGCGCCGCCGTTAGCTAGCGCCGCCGTTCTCCTACCTAGTCAACACTGCTATTAACACTGCTAGCTAGCCAGCTAGCCAACTATCATTTTAGTCAATAAGATTTTTTGCTAACTTCTACCGAATAGCAGCACTGTAGGAACTATTACATTACAACGGAACGACTTGATTAGTGTAGTGTTAGCTAGCTACATAGTTGTCTTTGCTGTCTTTGTATCTAAGATAATTGTGTAGTTTAGAGTAATTATCGAGTAATTATCGAGGTTAGCTAGCGCCGCCGTTCTCCTACCTAGTCAACACTGCTAGCAACACTGCTAGCTAGCCAGCTAGCCAACTATCATTTTAGTCAATAAGATCTTTTGCAACGTAAGCTTAACTTTCTGAACATTCGAGACGTGTAGTCCACTTGTCATTCCAATCTCCTTTGCATTAGCGTAGCCTCTTCTGTAGCCTGTCAACTATGTGTCTGTCTATCCCTCTTCTCTCCTCTCTGCACAGACCATACGAACGCTTCACACCGCGTGGCCGCTGCCACTCTAACCTGGTGGTCCCAGCGCGCACGACTCACGTGGAGTTCCAGGTCTCCGGCAGCCTCTGGAACTGCCAATCTGCGGCCAACAAGGCAGAGTTCATCTCAGCCTATGCTTCCCTCCAGTCCCTCGACTTCTTGGCACTGACGGAAACATGGATTACCACAGATAACACTGCTACTCCTACTGCTCTCTCCTCGTCTGCCCACGTGTTCTCGCACACCCCGAGAGCTTCTGGTCAGCGGGGTGGTGGCACTGGGATCCTCATCTCTCCCAAGTGGACATTCTCTCTTTCTCCCCTGACCCATCTGTCTATCGCCTCCTTTGAATTCCATGCTGTCACAGTTACCAGCCCTTTCAAGCTTAACATCCTTATCATTTATCGCCCTCCAGGTTCCCTTGGAGAGTTCATCAATGAGCTTGACGCCTTCATAAGTTCCTTTCCTGAGGATGGCTCACCTCTCACAGTTCTGGGTGACTTTAACCTCCCCACGTCTACCTTTGACTCATTCCTCTCTGCCTCCTTCTTTCCACTCCTCTCCTCTTTTGACCTCACCCTCTCACCTTCCCCCCCTACTCACAAGGCAGGCAATACGCTTGACCTCATCTTTACTAGATGCTGTTCTTCCACTAATCTCACTGCAACTCCCCTCCAAGTCTCCGACCACTACCTTGTATCCTTCTCCCTCTCGCTCTCATCCAACACTTCCCACACTGCCCCCACTCGGATGGTATCGCGCCGTCCCAACCTTCCCTCTCTCTCCCCCGCTACTCTCTCTTCTTCCATCCTATCATCTCTTCCCTCTGCTCAAACCTTCTCCAACCTATCTCCTGATTCTGCCTCCTCAACCCTCCTCTCCTCCCTTTCTGCATCCTTTGACTCTCTATGTCCCCTATCCTCCAGGCCGGCTCGGTCCTCCCCTCCTGCTCCGTGGCTCGACGACTCATTGCGAGCTCACAGAACCGGGCTCCGGGCAGCCGAGCGGAAATGGAGGAAAACTCGCCTCCCTGCGGACCTGGCATCCTTTCACTCCCTCCTCTCTACATTCTCCTCTTCTGTCTCTGCTGCTAAAGCCACTTTCTACCACTCTAAATTCCAAGCATCTGCCTCTAACCCTAGGAAGCTCTTTGCCACCTTCTCCTCCCTCCTGAATCCTCCTCCCCCTCCCCCCCCTCCTCCCTCTCTGCGGATGACTTCGTCAACCATTTTGAAAAGAAGGTCGACGACATCCGATCCTCGTTTGCTAAGTCAAACGACACCGCTGGTTCTGCTCACACTGCCCTACCCTGTGCTTTGACCTCTTTCTCCCCTCTCTCTCCAGATGAAATCTCGCGTCTTGTGACGGCCTGGCCGCCCAACAACCTGCCCGCTTGACCCTATCCCCTCCTCTCTTCTCCAGACCATTTCCGGAGACCTTCTCCCTTACCTCACCTCGCTCATCAACTCATCCTTGACCGCTGGCTACGTCCCTTCCGTCTTCAAGAGAGCGAGAGTTGCACCCCTTCTGAAAAAACCTACACTCGATCCCTCCGATGTCAACAACTACAGACCAGTATCCCTTCTTTCTTTTCTCTCCAAAACTCGAACTTGAACGTGCCGTCCTTGGCCAGCTCTCCTGCTATCTCTCTCAGAATGACCTTCTTGATCCAAATCAGTCAGGTTTCAAGACTAGTCATTCAACTGAGACTGCTCTTCTCTGTGTCACGGAGGCGCTCCGCACTGCTAAAGCTAACTCTCTCTCCTCTGCTCTCATCCTTCTAGACCTATCGGCTGCCTTTGATACTGTGAACCATCAGATCCTCCTCTCCACCCTCTCCGAGCTGGGCATCTCCGGCGCGGCCCACGCTTGGATTGCGTCCTACCTGACAGGTCGCTCCTACCAGGTGGCGTGGCGAGAATCTGTCTCCGCACCACGTGCTCTCACCACTGGTGTCCCCCAGGGCTCTGTTCTAGGCCCTCTCCTATTCTCGCTATACACCAAGTCACTTGGCTCTGTCATATCCTCACATGGTCTCTCCTATCATTGCTATGCAGACGACACACAATTAATCTTCTCCTTTCCTCCTTCTGATAACCAGGTGGCGAATCGCATCTCTGCATGTCTGGCAGACATATCAGTGTGGATGACGGATCACCACCTCAAGCTGAACCTCGGCAAGACAGAGCTGCTCTTCCTCCCGGGGAAGGACTGCCCGTTCCATGATCTCGCCATCACGGTTGACAACTCCATTGTGTCCTCCTCCCAGAGTGCTAAGAACCTTGGCGTGATCCTGGACAACACCCTGTCGTTCTCAACTAACATCAAGGCGGTGACCCGTTCCTGTAGGTTCATGCTCTACAACATTCGCAGAGTACGACCCTGCCTCACACAGGAAGCGGCGCAGGTCCTAATCCAGGCACTTGTCATCTACCGTCTGGATTACTGCAACTCGCTGTTGGCTGGGCTCCCTGCCTGTGCCATTAAACCCCTACAACTCATCCAGAACGCCGCAGCCCGTCTGGTGTTCAACCTTCCCAAGTTCTCTCACATCACCCCGCTCCTCCGCTCTCTCCACTGGCTTCCAGTTGAAGCTCGCATCCGCTACAAGACCATGGTGCTTGCCTACGGAGCTGTGAGGGGAACGGCACCTCCGTACCTTCAGGCTCTGATCAGGCCCTACACCCAAACAAGGGCACTGCGTTCATCCACCTCTGGCCTGCTCGCCTCCCTACCTCTGAGGAAGTACAGTTCCCGCTCAGCCCAGTCAAAACTGTTCGCTGCTCTGGCACCCCAATGGTGGAACAAACTCCCTCACGACGCCAGGTCAGCGGAGTCAATCACCACCTTCCGGAGACACCTGAAACCCCACCTCCTTAAGGAATACCTAGGATAGGATAAAGTAATCCCTCTAACCCCCCCCCCCCCCCCCCTTAAAAGAGTTAGATGCACTATTGTAAAGTGGTTGTTCCACTGGATATCATAAGGTGAATGCACCAATTTGTAAGTCGCTCTGGATAAGAGCGTCTGCTAAATGACTTAAATGTTAATGTAAATGTTTGGGACAAGGGCGTTAGCCACTACAGCCACTCGGTAGCAGCTAGCTATCAGTGATGATCCGATGCAAAGGTCCAGAGCTTACGGCAAGAATCCGGTGGAGCAGTGGATTCTAGTCATGTTAGTGAAGAGTCCGGGAGGCATCAGCTGTGTAGCCGAGTGATCACTGAGCAGGCCGGGAGGTGGGCCTGGCTTAAAGCTAGCTTTGTGGCTGGGCCACTCGGTGGCAGCTAGCTAGCTGTGATGATCAGGGGTAATGGTCCAGGGCTTACGGCAGGAATCCGGTGTTGTAGTGGAGAAAACAGTCCGCTAAAAGCAGCTAGTGACTGTGCAAAAGGTAAAGGCCGCTAGCAGTGGCAAACAATGACTAAATAGCTAGTATAAATTGTAATTAGCTGGTTAGCTTTTGATGGAGGTTCTGGCTATAAGGTCTAAAAATAGCAGATCCGTATCACATTGGGTGAGGCGGGTTGCCAGAAGGTATATTTAATTTAAAAATGGAAAAAGAGATAGAAAATAAATTGAAATATGTACAAAAAAGACAAAAAAGACAAAATGTACACGGGAGAACGACAAACAACGTCTGCACTGCTACGCTATCTTGGATCTAGATGTGTGAGTTATCTACTGTATTCATGCAAAAGTCATCTTTTCGTTTGTCATTATTAAAAAATGACAGACAACCGTAGAGAGCTGTAACATCAGTTGTCACTCTCCTGTGTTTTCTTCTTCTGTGAGGTGCTGAACCTGTCACTTTGGGCTTGAATCATAGCCCCCAAGTCCTCCTGTTTCTTCATCCACTCCAGAATGTCTGACACAGAGTCCTGGGAAGGAAAACAGGCATCACTGAGCAATTTAACCAGGATTAACCAACTTTCACTTAGTGTGTCAAAAACGAAAATACATAAGACTAAAACCAATCAGCAGTATCATCAAAAATCGTTAATTCAAGAAAATATTAACTATTTCATACTATTATCAGAAAGCATGATGACTTATGTAAGTGACTAAGTTCAAACCCAGGTCTCCTGCACACCACAAGAGTGTGTTAGCCCGCTGAGCTAAAGGCTTGCTTTTAACTGGGCTGTCTTCACCCCGTACTCCTCTGCCCTCAGAGTGGCTTCGTAGGTACTGAGCCAGTGCTCTGCCTGCTCCAGTTCCCTCTGTAGCCGTAGGATCTCTACTTCCTCCTGGTACAACAGCCTCCACTCCTCCCAGACCTCCTGCACCCGCGTCTCCAGCTCCTGCAGCTCCAGAAGACGCTCCTCCAACTGCAATGGGTAGCAAGAGATAGTCATTAATGAAAACCAGTTTCTAAATGTTCCTTTAACAACATTTAAATGGTAGTACAGTGAAAAACGCACTTTCCCTATATATATTTCCACACTTTGAGGTCGGAATAATACTGTGGAATTTAGAAAATTAGGATAATGCCCTTTTAGTGTAAGAGCTATTTGAAAAGTATTTGGTTGAATGGAGTTTGGGCTGTCTGGTGGTAAATTAGTTAATAGACCAATAAAGAGAGTTCCAAACCTCTCTGACAACAGTTCCCTCCCCCCACTCAGATCCCTCCCAGACAGTCCTAGCAAAATTCTTACTTGAGATATTGCTTTTCGCTAAGAAGCCATTTTTGTTTCTTTTTTACCCTTTTAACTGAAAACAATCACAGTAAGGTACTTAATTGCCCCAAAATGATTAGATATTAAGATACAATTGGCTGCATTGGCCTTTCAACATTGTGACACAAGACATAATAATAGAAACATGAGTACAATAATGCTTAACATATATTGATGTTTAGGTTGCTTTGACATTATGTCTGAATGTAAAGTACTGTGCTGCTATCTCTTGGCCCATGAAGTTGCCTTCATCCACAAGGTATTTTCCCTCATCTTTCACGGCCTGTGATTTGTTGAGCTGCATGTCAATCTGAACGTGGTACTCTTCGTGTCTTTTTATTAGCTGCTCCAGGTCAGCGCCCTCCCCTCCTCACCTCTCCCCAGGGACTCTTTTAGCCATGCCCTTGGCAACAAAGGCAAAATTAAAATAACCTAATGATTCAAAACCATAACAGCCCTCAAATGTATATTACAATTATATGTTCAATTACAAATTAGGTCCAGGTCAGGTCACACCTCAATAATTATACGTTCCTAAAGCGCATATTACACATCTATAAGCACATCGTTAATGTGACATTATAGCATCCACCCTGCATTATACATACCTCCACGTCCTCCAGGTCTTGTCCAAAGTCTTCTGACTCAGCCAGGGTCTTGAGGGAGAAAAGCCAGTTCTGCAGCTCCCTGTTTTCTCTCTCAAACACATAGAGGTTTAGCTGATCCTCCAGAGCTGCCCATCGTGAGGCAGAGCGGCGCAGGAGAAACTCATAGTCATCCAGCAAGTCAAAATCAAATCAAATTTTATTTGTCACATACACATGGTTAGCAGATGTTAATGCGAGTTTAGCGAAATGCTTGTGCTTCTAGTTCCGACAATGCAGTAATAACCAACGAGTAATCTAACCTAACAATTCCACAACTACTACCTTATACACACAAGTGTAAAGGGATAAAGAATATGTACATAAAGATATATGAATGAGTGATGCTACAGAACGGCATAGGCAAGATGCAGTAGATGGTATAGAATACAGTATATACATATGAGATGAGTAATGTAGGGTATATAAACATAAAGTGGCATAGTTTAAAGTGGCTAGTGATACATGTATTACATAAAGATGGCAAGATGCAGTAGATGATAGAGTACAGTATATACATATGAGATGAGTAATGTAGGGTATGTAAATATTATATTAAGTGGCATTGTTTAAAGTGGCTAGTGATACATTTTTACATAAATTTCCATAAATTCCCATTATTAAAGTGGCTGGAGTTGAGTCAGTATGTTGGCAGCGGCCACTAAATGTTAGTGGTTGCTGTTTAACAGTCTGATGGCCTTGAGATAGAAGCTGTTTTTCAGTCTCTCGGTCCCTGCTTTGATGCACCTGTACTGACCTCGCCTTCTGGATGATAGCGGGGTGAACAGGCAGTGGCTCGGGTGGTTGTTGTCCTTGATCATCTTTTTGGCCTTCCTGTGACATCGGGTGGTGTAGGTGTCCTGGAGGGCAGGTAGTTTGCCCCCGGTGATGCGTTGTGAAGACCTCACTACCCTCTGGAGAGCTTTACGGTTGTGGGTGTAGGAGTAACATGAGACACATGGATAACATATAAAGAAATAAGCTAGCTGAACATTAAAAATAGACAACTGGACACACTAGACATATAGTCTGCCCATTCCATTACGTACATACATGTCAGACAGAGAGGCGCCTAAGGCAATTGGACACACTAAGGATAGGGGAGAATAGAACAAAGGGTGCATTGATTTAGTGGTGAAGGGAAGGGGCATGGGGTCTGTTGACACACTGGGATAGAGGGTCCGGCCACCATTATAAACTAATTGAAAGCAGATGGTGGTGAATGACTTCATAAGGGATGGACAATACTATGTGGGTATAAATATAAAGGACTGGACTTCTGAGAGGGGTGTGTTCCGCGGACATTCCAGTTGGCTATACAATTGTAATAAAAAGCATGTTTGATTTTACAAGTTCTTGAAAGCTTTATATTTGAACTGATTTTCCACGACATGGGCGGAGCAGTTGCCGTACCAGGCGGTGATACAGCCCGACAGGATGCTCTCGATTGTGCATCTGTAGAAGTTTGTGAGTGCTTTTGGTGACAAGCCGAATTTCTTCAGCCTCCTGAGGTTGAAGAGGCGCTGCTGCGCCTTCTACACAACGCTGTCTGTGTGGGTGGACCAATTCAGTTTGTCCGTGATGTGTACACCGAGGAACTTAAAACTTACTACCTTCTCCACTACGGTCCCGTCGATGTGGATAGGGGGGTGCTCCCTCTGCTGTTTCCTGAAGTCCACAATCATCTCCTTTGTTTTGTTGACGTTGAGTGTGAGGTTATTTTCCTGACACCACACTCCGAGGGCCCTCACCTCCTCCCTGTACGCCGTCTCGTCGTTGTTGGTAATCAAGCCTACCACTGTAGTGTCGTCCGCAAACTTGATGATTGAGTTGGAGGCGTGCATGGCCACGCAGTCGTGGGTGAACAGGGAGTACAGGAGAGGGCTCAGAACGCACCCTTGTGGGGCCCCAGTGTTGAGGATCAGCGGGGTGGAGATGTTGTTACCTACCCTCACCACCTGGGGGCGGCCCGTCAGGAAGTCCAGTACCCAGTTGCACAGGGCGGGGTCGAGACTCTTACTCACTAAATGGCTAACGTAGTGTGAGAGATGGGTTCAATGGGTTTAGAAAATGTGAATGAGTGACATATTTGAATGGGAGACATAAACATCATGTAATACATTTAATGGATTTATAATCATTCAGTGTTGGTGTGTGTGCTATGTTGCATGGTAATACATGTGTTTTGTTACCACATCTAGTACTCAGGCTATTATTTAAATCAAAACAAAACATTTTGTTAGTATTCTTTTTAATAAAAAGTGAATTCGGAAAGTATTCAGACCCCATGACTTTTTCCACATTTTGTTAATGTACTTTCCGAAGGCACTGTAAGCGCTCGCTCAGTACGCGCAATATTATGACCTCAGAATCGTTCTCCAAGGATGCTGTTTTTGACGGTGACTACCTACTGCTTCAGAAGACCGAAAATACTGTAAAGAGTTAAGAAAATATTGTTAAACAGGGAAAAATTATTGAAGATGTTTTTAGATTGACATTGCTTGCTACTGTACATACACTGAACAAAAATATAAACGCAACATGTAAAGTGTTGGTCCCATGTTAAAACTTCTTATGGCTGGGGGCAGGCAGTATTGAGTAGCTTGGATGAATAAGGTGCCCGGAGTAAACTGCCTGCTACTCAGTCCCAGAAGCTAAGATATGCATATTAGTAGTAGATTTGGATAGAAAACACTCTGAAGTTTCTAAAACTGTTTGAATGATATCTGTGGGTATAACAGAACTCATATGGCAGGCAAAAACCTGAGAAGAAATCCAACCAGAAAGTGGGAAATCTGAGGTTTGTAGGTTTGCCTATCCAATATACAGTGTCTATGGGGTCATATTGCACTTCCTAAGGCTTCCACTAGATGTCAACAGTCTTTAGAACATTGTTTGATGCTTCTACTGTGAAGGAGGGGGGAATGAGAGCTGATTGAGTCAGGGGTCTGGCAGAGTGCCACGAGCTCACTCAGGCGCGCCCCCATGAGAGGTAGCTGCGTTCCTTTTCGTTTCTAAAGACGAAGGAATTCTCCGATTGAAACATTATTGAAGATTTATGTTAAAAACATCCTAAAGATTGATTCTATACATCGTTTGACATGTTTCTACGAACTGCAATGGAACTTTTTGACTTTTCGTCTGGACTAAGTGTGCCTGCGCATCGTGAATTTGGATTTTTGAACTAAACGCGTGAACAAAAAGGAGGTATTTGGACATAAATTATGGACTTTATCGAACAAAACAAACATTTATTGTGGAACTGGGATTCCTGGGAGTGCATTCTGATGAAGATCATCATCAAAGGTAAGTGAATATTTATAATGCTATTTCTGACTTCTGTTGACCCCACAACATGGCGGGTACCTGTATGGCTTGTTTTTGTGTCTGAGCGCCGTACTCAGATTATTGCATGGTGTGCTTTTTCCGTAATTTTTTTTTTTTAAATCTGACACAGCGGTTGCATTAAGGATAAGTTTATCTAAAGTCCCATGCATAATGCTTGTATCTTTTATCAATGTTTATTATGAGTATTTCTGTAAACTGATGTGGCTCTCTGCAAAATCACTGGATGTTTTGGAGGCAAAACATTACTGAACATAACGCGCCAATGTAAACTAAGATTTTTGGATATAAATATGAACTTTATAGAACAAAACATACATCTATTGTGTAACATGAAGTCCTATGAGTGTCATCTGATGAAGATCATCAAAGGTTAGTGATACATTTTATCTCTATTTCTACTTTTTGTGACTCCTCTCTTTGGCTGTAAAAATGGGTGTGTTTTTCTGTGACTAGGTACTGACCTAATATAATCAGAGGGTGTGCTTTCATCGTAAAGCCTTTTTGAAATCGGACACTGTGGTGGGATTAACAACAAGTTTATCTTTAAAATGGTGTAAAATACTTGTATGTTTGAGGAATTTTAATTATGAGATTTCTGTTGTTTGAATTTGGTGCCCTGCACTTTCACTGGCTGTTGTCAAGTTGATAAGCAACCATAAGAAGTTAATTGAGCTGAAATAAAAGATCCCAGAAAATGTCCAAATGTACAAAAAGCTTATTTCTATCAAATTGTGCACACAAATTTGTTTACATCCCTGTTAGTGAGCATTTTTCCTTTGCCAAAATAATCCATCCACTTGACAGGTGTGGCATATAAATAAGCTGTTTAAAGAGCATGATCATTATACAGGTGCACCTTGTGCTGGGGACAATAAAAGGCTACTCTAAAATGTGCAGTTTATTTACACAACACAATGCCAAAGCTGTTTCAAGTTTTGAGGGAGCGTGCAATTGGCATGCTGACAGCAGGAATGTCCACCAGAGCTGTGGCCAGAGAATTAAACGTTAATTTCTCTATTGTAAGCCTCCTCCAACACTGTTTTAGAGAATTTAGCCGTATGTACAATCGGCCTCACATCCGCAGACGACCTGTATGGCGCCATGTGGGCAAGCGGTTTGCTGATGTCAACATTGTGAACAGAGTGCCCCATGGTGGTGGTGGATTTATGGTATGGGCAGGCATAATCTACGGACAAAGAACACAATTGCATTTTATCAATGGCAATTTTAATGCACCAAGATACAGAGACGAGATCCTGAGGCCCATTGTCTTGCCATTTATCCGCCGCCATCACCTCATGCTTCAGCATGATAATGCATGGCCCCATGTCGCAGGGATCTGTACACAATTCCTGGAAACTGAAACTGAAACTCACCAGACATGTCACCCATTGATCATGTTTGGGATGCTCTGGACCGACGTGTACGACAGCGTGTTCCAGGTCCCGCCAATATCCAGCAACTTCGCACAGCCATTGAAGAGGAATGGGACAACATTCCACAGGCCTCAATCAACAGCCTGATTAACTCTAAGCGAAGGAGATGTGTTGCGCTGCATGAGGCAAATGGTGGTCACACCAGATACTGACTGGTTTTCTGATCCACACTCATAGATTTTTTTGTTGTCATGGTATTTGTGACCAACAAATGCATATCTGTATTTCCAGTTATCTGAAATCCTTAGATTTTAGGGCGTAATGAATTTATTTCAATTGACTGATTTCCTTATATGAGCTTTGAAATTGTTGCATGTTGCGTTTATATTTTTGTTCCGCATATTTAGCTCAGCCTCCCTAGTCACCTAGCTAGCCAGACAATATTATTTAGCTAACGCTATCTAGCCAGCCGACGCTTGGCATTGCGCATGGCGAGCTTAGGCTTGTGTGCGGCTGCTCGGCCATGGGAACCCATTTCACGAAGCTCCAGACAAACAGTTCTTGTGCTGACGTTGCTTCCAGAGACACTTTGAAACTCGACAGTGAGTCTTGCAACCGAGGACAGGCGATTTTTACACGCTACACGCTTCAGCACTCGGCAGTCCCGTTCTGTGAGCTTGTGTAGCCTAGCACTTCGCGGCTGAGCCGTTGTTGCTCCTAGAGGTTTCCACTTCACAATAACAGCACTTACAGTTGACTGGAACAGCTCTAGCAGGGCAGAAATGTGATGAACTGACTTGTTGGAAAGGTGGCAAAGACTTTCGTTGAAAGTCAGTGAGCTCTTCAGTCAGGCCATTCTACTGCCAATTTTTATCTATGGAGATTTCATGGCTTTGTGCTTGATTTTCTAAACCTGTCAGCAACAGGTGTGGCTGAAATAATCGAATACACTAATTTGAAGGGGTGTCCACATACCTTTGTATATACAGTGTAAGTTAGCTTGCACTTCAATGGCATCCCTCGAAGAGATTGATTTTCTTCTATCTTTCCAACAAGGTGAAGTACTATGAAGGTACTATGAAGGCACCACTGACAAGAGGCGCAACATTAGTAGGGGGCAGAGAAATTCACGATTCAAGGTAACGTTAAGCAGTTAACTTCTATTAGATAACTGGAAGGATTTAGCTATGTACAACCATTTTTCAACAACCATTGCTAGCTATACATTTACAGTTATATGTTGGCCATATTGAGGTACTGATATATAGCTATAAGTTAGCCCTGATCCATCAAATGGATAGGTGTAAGCAATTATAGTAATTCCAACTGCCCTTAACTAGTTGTATTCGCTAGACAGACACAAGCAGGCAGAGAGAGAGAAGGGGGGGGAGAAAGTGAGAAAGAAAGGATGAATGTGAGAGGGAGAGTGGTGGGAAGAGAGTGAAAGACAGAGAGAGAGAGAGAGAGAGCGAGAGAGAGAGAAAGAAAGAAAGCAGTGCAATTTACTTAGACTTGAGTATTTCAACAACTCTTGTCTTTCAACTTGTTAGGCAATCACATGTACCTACGGGGGAAGGATGGCCAGCCACACAGGAGGGTGATTTTCACTGAGGAGGAGGCCGCGCTGACCGAGATGCATGCTGGCCATTTCGGTGTGAAGCACATGATTGCCAAAATCAACCTACGCCTCTTCTGTCGTGCGATTGTCAAGGATGTGGACAGCTGGGCAAGTGAAATAAACTTTTGTTTATAAATCACATTCTATTATATCTGAAATTATTCTCATTTCAATTAATGTCATATCAGAGAGCACACAATGTTTCAATTTGTCACTGTGCTTAAAAACTTCTTATGGCTGCAATCCCGTTAACGGGATCGATATGACAACAACCAGTGAAAGTGCAGGGCGCCAAATTCAAACAACAGAAATCTCATAATTAAAATTCCTCAAACATACAAGTATTTCACACCATTTTAAAGATAAACTTGTTGTTAATCCCACCAAAGTGTCCGATTTCAAATAGGCTTTTCAGCGAAAGCACCACAAACGATTATGTTAGGTCACCACCAACTCACAGAAAAATTCAGCCATTTTTTCCAGCCAAAGAGAGGAGTCACAAAAAGCACAAATAGAGATAAAATTAATCACAAACCTTTGATGATCTTCATCAGATGACACTCATAGGACTTCATGTTACACAATACATATATATCTTGTTCGATTAAGTTCATATTTATATCCAAAAACCTCAGTTTACAAGGGTGCCATGTTCAGAAATGCCTCCAAAATATCCGGAGAAATTGCAGAGAGCCACGTCAAATAACAGAAATACTCATCATAAACTTTGATGAAAGATACATGTTTTACATAGAATTAAAGATACACTTGTTCTTAATGCAACCGCTGTGTCAGATTTCAAAAAGCTTTGAGGCAAAACACAACATTCAATAATCTGAAAACAGCGTTCAGCCACAAAAGCAAGCCATACAGTTACCCGCCCAAATTCTGCAGTCAACAAAACTCATAAAAAGCATTATAAATCTTCACTTTGCTGATCTTCGTCGGAATGCACTCCCAGGACTCCCACAAGAAATGTTCGTTTTTTTCGGTCCATCATTTATGTCCAAATAGCTATTTTTATAGCGTGTTTGGTAAACACATCCAACGTCAGGGGAGCGCGTTCACTAAAACCTGACGAAATGTCCAAAAGTTCCGTAACAGTCCGTAGAAACATGTCAAACGATGTATTGAATCAATCTTTAGAATGTTTTTAACATAAATCTTGAATAACGTTCCAACCGGAGAATTACATTGACTTCAGATGAGCGATGGAAAAGAGCTCCCTCTCATGTGAACGCGCGTGGTCAAAGCATGGTCAGGTCATGGCAGACCTGACTAATTCCCCTCTCATTCGGCCCCCCTTCACAGTAGAGGCATCAGACAAGGTTCTACAGACTGTTGACATCTAGTGGAAGCTGTAGGATGTGCAAACCCATCCATATCTCGCTGTGATTTCAATGAGATCTTGGTTGAAAATCGTCCAGCCTCAGAATTTCCACTTCCTGTTTGGATATTTTCTCAGGTTTTTGCCTGCCATATGAGTTCTGTTATACTCACAGACATAATTCAAACAGTTTTAGAAACTTCAGAGTGTTTTCTATCCAATACTAATAATAATATGCGTATACTGTATTAGCAACTATGACTGAGGAGCAGGCCGTTTACTCTGGGCACCTCTGTGCACCTTTCATCCAAGCTACTCAATACTGCCCCTGCAGCCATAATAAGTTAAAGGTCAGTACCTGTCTAGTCTGCCAGAAGTTTGAGAGGGTGAAGATTGTGGCGCTGGAGTTGTTTCACCATGGAACATGATCGGTAAGAGTTACATTTCAAATTTTGCCCTGATAAGTTATTTTGTAATGGCTGCTTCATTTGACCACAGCAGAGGTCAATATTATAGAATGTGTGTGTGTGTGTGTGTGTGTGTGTGTGTGTGTGTGTGTGTGTGTGTGTGTGTGTGTGTGTGTGTGTGTGTGTGTGTGTGTGTGTGTGTGTGTGTGTGTGTGTGTGTGTGTGTGTGTGTGTGTGTGTCAGTATCCTTACAAATCTGCAAATCTGCATACTGTATGGCAGATACGGCTAAGAAGGAAGTAATCTTCTCTCTTAAATGTTAGGGGTGGACCTCATCAGACCCTTCACGAAATCCAGGAATGGCGACAGCTGGTGTCTAAAACAGCAACTGATTACTTTACCAAGTGGGTGGAGGCAATACCCATTAAGGTCAGTAAAGGAAGAGAATGTGCTTAACTCAAAAATTCCATTCTGTAACCCATTAAAAAGGGTGCTTGGAACCAAACCTTTATTTTCATTTTGTATGATACCCATCAAGGACCAGACTTACGAGGCCACCTCCAGGGCTTTGATGGACATCCTCAACACCCACAGTTATCCTGAGGTCATCTTAAGTGACCGAGGTCGTGAACTCTGGAACAAGGTACGGATGTTAAAGGTTATATTATGTCACCAATATTTTCTTCTTTTTTTACAATGTATTTGAGTTTTTCCATGGTAAATAATCAGACATAGTTCAATATCTTACATTGTCAATAGATATCCCTTTCCTACCTCCTCCTCCAGGTTTGGTGAATGGACAAACCAGACCATCAAGACTGCCATGGGCAAGTCCCTTGACGGGTACCAGGAACGGTGGGAGGACAACCTGAAGGTAATTTTCTTTGCACACAACAGCAGCGTCCAGTCCTCCACTGAGTACTTTCCCTATCGCCTGCTGTACGAACGGGAGCCGCAGCTGTTGACTCAGGTAATATACTGGTCTTTCAAATGTGTGATTGACTTAGTGTTGTTGTTTGCCAAATCATTTTTGTGGGGGGTTGTCTGTTTTGCATGTTATTTTGACATTAATACGTGTCACTTTGTTTGCAAACAATGTAAAAAATGTAATAAAGAAATAATAGCGTTAGTAAAGCTGCATACAAACATGGTCTTTTTTTTGCTTTCTTGAGTAAGGCAACTCCAAAATGCAGGTGTTTCAGTCTAGCTCAGTGCTTTCTGTGGTGGTGGGGCAGTCAGCAGAAAATATGGAGTGTAGGGGATGGTAATGTTCTCTAGTTGCGCCGTGGTTGGCTCAGTTTTCTGTCACTCACTACGTCACCGCCAGATCTAAGAGTAGAGCTATAAAATTCAAGCCCCTTTTGGGCTACAATAGAGTTACATTAGAAGTGCCTATCCAAGAAGGGTCAAGGTCGTTGGCCACAGATAAAATGACTTCAAATCATGTTATATAGTAACTTTGATTTGGACTGATCATGTCAACATTATACTTTCAAAATCTTAGCTAGCAGTCATCATCATGAATCAAGTCGACAATCTACTTGCAAATCCTTTTTAAGCCTTGTCATAGGAAGAGAAATGATAGATAAAACGTATCGATTACCATCGGACATAAACATTACACAACAAGTTGGAAATCACAAATTCAACAACAAATCTGTATTTAAGCTTAAAAAATTATAAACATTCAACATTGTCCATGCTGTCAATCCAGCATGATTTCTGCCGCGCTCAAAACAACTGTTATCTCGGAACTGGGAAATCTGATTTCAGTGAGTTCAAGACAACTGGGAACTCGGGGAAAAAACAAGCTTCAACTGGGAAAATACGTTTTGAATGGTCATCCAACTCGGAATTGTAAGTCGGGAACTCTGGCCTCTTTCTAGAGGTACGGCCTGAAGATCACTGACGTCATCATGATTCAACCTTG
The DNA here is from genome assembly GCF_045679555.1 of Salvelinus alpinus. Taxonomy (NCBI): domain Eukaryota; kingdom Metazoa; phylum Chordata; class Actinopteri; order Salmoniformes; family Salmonidae; genus Salvelinus; species Salvelinus alpinus. Next base: position 20,190,136 of record NC_092119.1, read on the forward strand.
GATTTTTCCCGAGTTCCTAGTTGTCTTGAAAGCACCATAAATCCAGAGAATGCCAGACTTTGATGACAAAATTTGCCCACGAAGGATTGCCGCGCCACCTTCCTGTTCAAGTGAGCACAGCACAACAAGTTGAGTCCAAAAATGTATTGTATGCTCCTGCCTAAATTATGTAATATGCCAGGGAGATATGTATACTGTAGCTAAGAAAGTAATACTAAGTGTATGTTAGTAGCCCATGTGTCTCACTCTAATAATTTGGTCTATTTTCCCCTCTTAATTTTGCCAACTGTTCTGACTTGGTTGTGTACATTTAGCCTATAACCTGTTTTAGAGAAATGTAATCATTGAATATTGTAAGAGCTTTTGTTGTCTGCTTATATGCCCCTTTTATTTATCATACGGTTCTGACTTGGTGTACAGGGAGAACACTGACGGAACGACCAATGTTCTGAATTCTGTCGCTGTACATTTCAAACGTGCTGAACAAATAGTTCTGTTGACTACGTCCGTCCTAGCTCACTCATTAATGTCTTAATCAAAATTACGGATTGCCTCTTATTTGCTTGTCGTCCCCTTATGCCATAGTTTGTACATCTCAATTGTCAGTATAAACCAAAAAAATTTAAGCAAGTCAGCCATATCAGCTATGATTTTTTTAAAGGTAGTAAATGAGGCTGAATTAACTGTTTCGCTGCCAGACAAGGCTCCGCTGATAGCCAGGTGTAGAAGTGGTAAGGTGTTGCGATAGCTTTATGTAGGCGCTAACAGTTTGTGGGCACCGTATCAAATAAAATAAAAATCGTCGCATGCGCCGAATACAACAGTGAAATGCTTATTTACAAGCCCAAAACAACAATGCAGTTTTAAGAAAAATAAGTAAAAAATAAAAGTAACAAATAATTAAAGAGCATCAGTAAAATAACAATAGCGAGGCTATATACAGGGGGTACTGGTAAATAGTTAATGTTCGAGGGCACCGGTTAGTCGAGGTAATTTAGGTAATATGTACATGTAGGTAGAGTTAAAGTGACTATGCATAGATAATAAACAGAGTAGCAGCAGCGTAAAAGGTGGGTGGGTGGGCAATGTAAATAGTCTGGTTAGCCATTTGATTAGCTGATCAGGAGTATGGCTTGGGGGTAGAAGCTGTTAAGAAGCCTTTTGAACCTAGACTTGGTGCGCCGGTACCGCTTGCCGTGCGGTAACAGAAGAACAGTTTATGACTAGTGTGGCTGGAGTCTATGACGATTTTTAGGGTCTTCCTCTGACACCGCCTGGTATAGAGGTCCTGGATGGCAGGAAGCTTGGCCCCAGTAATGTACTGGGCCATACGCACTACCCTCTGTAGTGCCTTACGGTCGGAGGCCGAGCAGTTGCCATACCAGGGGGTGATGGAACCAGTCAGGATGCTCTCGATGGTGCAGCTGTATAACCTTTTGAGGATCTGAGGACCAATGCCAAATCTTTTCAGTCTCCTGAGGGGGAATAGGCTTTGTCGTGCCCTATTCATGACTGTCTTGGTGTGTTTGGACCATAATAGTTTGTTGGTGATGTGGACACCAAGGAACTTGAAGATCTCAACCTGCTCCACTACAGCCCCGTCAATGAGAATGGGGGCGTGCTCGGTCCTCCTTTTTCTGTAGTCCACAATCATCTCCTTTGTCTTGATCACATGGAGGGAGAGGTTGTTATCCTGGCACTACACTGCTAGGTCTCTGACCGCCTCCCTATAGGCAGTCTCATCGTTGTCAGTGATCAGGCCTACCACTATTGTGTTGTCGGCATACTTAATGATGGTGTTGGAGTCATGCTTGGCCATGCAGTCATGAGTGAACAGGGAGTACAGGAGGGGGCTGTGCATACACCCCTGAGGGGACCCCGTGTTGAGGATCAGCTTGGCGGATGTGTTGTTACCTACCCTTACCACCTGGTGGCGGCCCGTCATGAAGTCCAGGATACAGTTGCAGAGGAAGGTGTTTAGTCCCAGGGTCCTTAGCTCAGTGATGAGCTTTGAGGGCACTATGGTGTTGAACGCTGAGCTGTAGTCAATGAATAGCATTCTCACGTAGGTGTTCCTTTTGTCCAGGTAGGAAAGGGCAGTGTGGAGTGCAATAGAGATTGCATCATCTGTGGATCTGTTAGTGCGGTATGAAAATTGGAGTGTGTCTAGGGTTTCTGGGATAATGGTGTTGATGTGAGCCATGACCAGCCTTTCAAAGCATTTCAAGGCTACAAACGTGAGTGCTACGGATCAGTAGTCATTTAGGTAGGTTACCTTAGTGTTCTTGGGCACAGGGACTATGGTGGTCTGCTTGAAACATGTTGGTATTACAGACTCAGACAGGGAGAGGTTGAAAATGTCAGTGAAGACACTTGTCAGTTGGTCAGCGCATGCTCGGAGTACACGTCCTAGTAATCCGTCTGGCCCAGCGGCCTTGTGAAAGTTTCTCATGGTCTGAGAATCTTTAGGTGCCTTTTGGCAAACTCCAAGCAGGCTATCATGTGTCTTTTACTGAGGAGTGGCTTCTGTTTTGCCACTCTACCATAAAGGCCTGATTGGTGGAGTGCTGCAGAGCTGGTTGTCCTTCTGGAAGGTTCTCCCATCTCCACAGAGGAACTCTAGAGCACTGTCAGAGTGACCATCGGGTTCTTGGTCACCTCCCTGACCAAGGCCCTTCTCCCCCGATTGCTCAGTTTGGCTGGGCAGCCAGCTCTAGGAAGAGTTGATGGTTCCAAACTTCTTCCATTTCAGATTGATGGAGGCCACTGTGTTCTTGAGGACCTTCAATGCTTCAGAAATGTTTTGGTACCCTTCCCCAGATCTGTGCCTTGACACAATCCTGTCTCGGAGCTCTATGGACAATTCCTTCGAACTCATGACTTGGTTTTTGCTCTGACATGCACTGTCAACTGTGGGACCTTATATAGACAGGTGTGTGCCTTTCCAAATCATGTCCAATCAATTGAATCTACCGCAAGTGGACTCCAATCAAGCTATAGAAATATAGAAACAGCTCAAGGATGATCAATTGAAACAAGATGCACCTAAGCTCAATTTTGAGTCTCTTAGCAAAGGGTCTGAATAGTTATATAAATGTGATATTTCATTTTTTCATTTTAAATACATTTGCAAAGATTTCTAAAAACCTGTTTTCGCTTTGTCATTAGAAGGTATTTTGTACAGATTGCTGAGGATTTTTTATTTATTAAATCAAACAAAATTTAGAAAAAGTCAAACGGTCTGCATACTTTCTGAAGGCACAGTAATTCTGTGGATAAAATAATGGCACTGTACTAGCTAGGTTAGACATATTCCACACATTCTCCCTACATATAATCCTTCTGTCAAACTTTCTATTTCTGTTACTTTTATTTGTGCATATTTTTAATGGTTGTAACTTGTTTGATGACGATGGTTGCATGCAGTCTGTTGTTGCCATTGGCCACTTCGTCCTTCAGGTGTTCCCACTGCTTTTTGAGTGTCAGGACTGACTTCCGACTTCTGAATGTCCTTCTAACTGGGGTGTTTCCCTCGGCACATCTCCAGACCTCTACTGATGACCACTGAGCACAGAGACTGATGGTACAGCACCTCGGTAGGTCAACAAACACATAAAAGTGTGAGTTGAGTGTTTGTTTCACATTATGATATAACATTTTTTCATCAGTTTATACTGTAAATGCCAGTGTATTTCGACAGGCCTATGCCTATTTATTTGTTATGCCCATGGATTTCAGTTTTTTATTGATTGCTATGTAGGTGTAATTAAACTTTAACTTTAATAATCAATGTTTGTGTGACTGAAGAAGGTCTGACCCAAATAGCATCCTATTCCCAAGATAGTGCACTACTTTTCACAAGGACCCTGGTAAAATGTAGTGCACTATGGGGAATAGGGTGCCATTTGCGACGTAGCCAATGTCTCACCTGTTTGTGAATATCCAGCTGGATCTGGCTGAAGTCTCTGCCCAGCCTGGCAGACTACAGAGGAAGCCACTTCTCATAAATCCACGCCTCCACCTCCTCACAGTCGTCAAATAACTCAAACAGCTTCAACTGGCCCTCCAACATTTTCCTCCTGTTGATTCATTAAGGCAATAACCAACAATAGACCCACTTCAATCAACAGTTACCGTTCCTGTGGTTACACATTTTACAAAGACCTACAGGTACTAATAGGCCTCTATTGTCATTAAATATCAACTAAGAACCAATTCAATCAATTGCAGATAAGGAGTGTTTATGCTGTATCTGAAGTGTAAACCATTCTGAAACGAACACACCCGGCAAGATGTTTCTCTTACAAATGTCGTCATTACTGAGGCAAAACAACACCTTTTGTTAAGATAGAGTCTTATGAATGAACATGTGGTTCTCCGTTATCTGCAATTGATTGTATTTGGGCCTAAGCGGTTGTGTGCATGCTCACCTGTTCTTACTAAGTGCCACCAAAGAGTTGTACTGAGCACTGAGTGATTTGACCCGGGTCTGGATCTACAATGCGTCTCTGTGCGTCCCCATTAAGGCAATGTTACTGATGGCACTAAGAGTCTCTCCATGACCAGAGATCTGGGTCTCCAGCAGGTCCTATTTCTGAAGCAGAGCCACCACCTCCCCAATGTCAGAGGACCCTACTAAAATCTGAGAGGAAGTAGGAGGGGTGCAAGAGAGGGGGAGAGACGGAGGAGTGGAGAAAGAGAGATGGGGGGGAGAGATGGGGGGGTGGAAGAAAGATGGGGAGAGAGAGAGAGGGAAAAAGAGAAGGGGAGAGAGATAGGGAGAGAGACAGAGAGAGAGGGGGAGGAAAGAAGGGATAGAGAGGGAAGGAGAGAGAGAGAGACTTAGTTGTGCAAACATACTGTAAGTAGGAAGCATTAAGCATTATACTGTTAAACTGTTGTACATTATACTGTGTTGTTTGCTGTCCATTAGTTGTGTAGCAGTAGATCTCTGAGCTCCTGGGCGACAAGTTCGATGTCTCTGAGGACGCTCAGTGTGTTCACAATGCCCCCCAGCTGCTCTTTCTTCTGCTGCAACTGGAGCAGGTCTTTCCAGCACTTTGTGATTCTCACCTCTCTGAAACAACGGACAGAAAACACTGATGCAGATATGTTATTTTCAGTCAAGTAGGCAGTATTTACCAATTCAGTATTTTCGCTAATAAAAAAGAGACATTTGTGATCATGTCTCAAGGCCTTACCTCCGAATGACTTGGGCCTTGCCGGGGTAGTTTAGTCATAAACCTTACCTCCGAATGACTTGGGCCTTGCCGGGGTAGTTTAGTCATAAGCCTTACCTCCGAATGACTTGGGCCTTGCCGGGATAGTTTAGTCATAAGCCTTACCTCCAAATGACTTGGGCCTTGCCGGGATAGTTTAGTCATAAGCCTTACCTCCGAATGACTTGGGCCTTGCCGGGATAGTTTAGTCATAAGCCTTACCTCCAAATGACTTGGGCCTTGCTGGGATAGTTTAGTCATAAGCCTTACCTCCGAATGACTTGGGCCTTGCCCTGATAGTATAAACAACTTCTAAACTTTACCTCCGGATGACTTGGGCCTTTCTGTGGTAGTTTAGTCATAAGCCTTACCTCCGAATGACTTGGGCCTTGCCGGGATAGTTTAGTCATAAGCCTTACCTCCGAATGACTTGGGCCTTGCCGGGATAGTTTAGTCATAAGCCTTACCTCCGAATGACTTGGGCCTTGCTGGGATAGTTTAGTCATAAGCCTTACCTCCGAATGACTTGGGCCTTGCCCTGATAGTATAAACAACTTCTAAGCCTTACCTCCGAATGACTTGGGCCTTGCCGGGATAGTTTAGTTATAAGCCTTACCTCCGGATGACTTGGGCCTTGCTGGGATAGTTTAGTCATAAGCCTTACCTCCGGATGACTTGGGCCTTTCTGTGGTAGTTTAGTCATAAGCCTTACCTCCGGATGACTTGGGCCTTGCTGGGATAGTTTAGTCATAAGCCTTACCTCCGAATGACTTGGGCCTTGCCGGGATAGTTTAGTCATAAGCCTTACCCCCGAATGACTTGGGCCTTGCTGGGATAGTTTAGTCATAAGCCTTACCTCCGGATGACTTGGGCCTTGCTGTGGATAGTTTAGTCATTAGCCTTACCTCCGGATGACTTGGGCCTTGCTGTGGATAGTTTAGTCATAAGCCTTACCTCCGGATGACTTGGGGCCTTGCTGGGATAGTTTAGTCATAAGCCTTACCTCCGGATGACTTGGGCCTTGCTGGGATAGTTTAGTCATAAGCCTTACCTCCGGATGACTTGGGCCTTTCTGTGGTAGTTAAGTCATAAGCCTTACCTCCGGATGACTTGGGCCTTGCTGGGATAGTTTAGTCATAAGCCTTACCTCCGAATGACTTGGGCCTTGCCGGGATAGTTTAGTCATAAGCCTTACCCCCGAATGACTTGGGCCTTGCTGGGATAGTTTAGTCATAAGCCTTACCTCCGGATGACTTGGGCCTTGCTGGGATAGTTTAGTCATTAGCCTTACCTCCGGATGACTTGGGCCTTGCTGGGATAGTTTAGTCATAAGCCTTACCTCCGGATGACTTGGGGCCTTGCTGGGATAGTTTAGTCATAAGCCTTACCTCCGGATGACTTGGGCCTTGCTGGGATAGTTTAGTCATAAGCCTTACCTCCGGATGACTTGGGCCTTTCTGTGGTAGTTTAGTCATAAGCCTTACCTCCGGATGACTTGGGCCTTGCTGGGATAGTTTAGTCATAAGCCTTACCTCCGGATGACTTGGGCCTTTCTGTGGTAGTTTAGTCATAAGCCTTACCTCCGAATGACTTGGGCCTTGCCCTGATAGTATAAACAACTTCTAAGCCTTACCTCCGAATGACTTGGGCCTTGCCGGGATAGTTTAGTTATAAGCCTTACCTCCGGATGACTTGGGCCTTGCTGGGATAGTTTAGTCATAAGCCTTACCTCCGGATGACTTGGGCCTTTCTGTGGTAGTTTAGTCATAAGCCTTACCTCCGGATGACTTGGGCCTTGCTGGGATAGTTTAGTCATAAGCCTTACCTCCGGATGACTTGGGCCTTTCTGTGGTAGTTTAGTCATAAGCCTTACCTCCGGATGACTTGGGCCTTTCTGTGGTAGTTTAGTCATAAGCCTTACCTCCGGATGACTTGGGCCTTGCTGGGATAGTTTAGTCATAAGCCTTACCTCCGGATGACTTGGGCCTTTCTGTGGTAGTTTAGTCATAAGCCTTACCTCCGGATGACTTGGGCCTTTCTGTGGTAGTTTAGTCATAAGCCTTACCTCCGGATGACTTGGGCCTTGCTGGGATAGTTTAGTCATAAGCCTTACCTCCGGATGACTTGGGCCTTTCTGTGGTAGTTTAGTGATAAGCCTTACCTCCGAATGACTTGGGCCTTGCTGGGATAGTTTAGTCATAAGCCTTACCTCCGGATGACTTGGGCCTTTCTGTGGTAGTTTAGTCATAAGCCTTACCTCCGGATGACTTGGGCCTTGCTGGGATAGTTTAGTCATAAGCCTTACCTCCGGATGACTTGGGCCTTTCTGTGGTAGTTTAGTCATAAGCCTTACCTCCGGATGACTTGGGCCTTGCTGGGATAGTTTAGTCATAAGCCTTACCTCCGGATGACTTGGGCCTTTCTGTGGTAGTTTAGTCATAAGCCTTACCTCCGGATGACTTGGGCCTTGCTGGGATAGTTTAGTCATAAGCCTTACCTCCGGATGACTTGGGCCTTTCTGTGGTAGTTTAGTCATAAGCCTTACCTCCGGATGACTTGGGCCTTGCTGGGATAGTTTAGTCATAAGCCTTAACTCCGGATGACTTGGGCCTTGCTGTGGTAGTTTAGTCATAAGCCTTACCTCCGGATGACTTGGGCCTTTCTGTGGTAGTTTAGTCATAAGCCTTACCTCCGGATGACTTGGGCCTTGCTGTGGTAGTTCCCCGTCTTGATGACAGCTGCCATGTCGCTGAGGGCTCTAATGTGAGGCTCCCTAACCAGGGTGTCTGTCCCCAGGGCCTCCAGTCTCCGAGCTGCAGCCTGGACCTACACCGGGTTGTTTAACCCCGTCAGTTACTGTCTGCTGATCAGCTGGGCTGTGTCCTCCAGGTAGCCCTCCCTCACCCCTGCCTAAATGGAATTGAATGAAATTGTTGTCAGTGTCATATCACATTATAAAGTAAGTGAGTACACACAATAATGCATTATAAAGGATGTCATAGAGCATTATACTCATGTCTTTCATAGAAAGTGTTACAAAATGTTAATATGCGGGAAAAAGTATGCATATATCAATCTACAAGATGTGAAAGCATTATTCATTAAAATACTTATTTCTGAAGTGGTCCTCAATGGCAAAACAGATAACACATAATATTAATAAAATACACTAAGACAAAGTTACAAAACAAAAAACATTACAAATATTACCTTCCTACCAAACTTCTGGGCCAGCTGCTCCAGTTGCTCTGGACAGCCTCAGCAGCGCAGGCTGAAGAAGTTTTCCTCAAGCCTCAATTCCTCAGTGCTCAATGTTCCACAGCAGGAGGTCAGACACCATTCTCTCATAATGGATCTTCTGATCATCTAGCTCCTTCAGGAGAACTTCCATCTGGAAGAGGAAGAGAGAGAGTTATTACACTAACAGATCAGAAAGAAACACATGAAATGTAGAACCTAAAGAAAATAAATACATATTGAAATAAAGTAAATATTGTTCTTTACAACCTTTAGCCTAAAGGGCACTGTGCATTCTGCATAAGCATAATTCAGACTTTTTGTCTGCTCGCGAACAATCAGTCATTCTCTATTCAATCCTGTCAAAACAATGATTTGTACCTACACTGCAGTTGCAAACAGAGTCTCAAAAGGGTTAAGGTTGCATGTGGATCACAGGAGGTTGGTGGTACCTTAATTGGGGTGGATGGGCTCGTGATAATCGCTGGAGCGGAATGGTATCAAATACATCAAACACATGTTTTCCAGGTGTTTGATGCCATTCCATTTGCGCCGTTCCATTATTGTGAGCCATCCTCCCCTCAGCAGCCTCCGTTGATGTGGATGGAGGCTAGATCTTTAAGCCAAACAAAGTCAAAACATAGCTACACACTACAACAGTAGTGGGCGATGCTCACTACATCGGTACATACGCACTACACCAGCACACACCTTGCTCACTACACCGATACATATACTCTAGGCTTACATACATACTAGGTCTACATATACACTAGGCCTACATACACACTAGGCCTACATATACACTAGGCCTACATACAGTGGGGAGAACAAGTATTTGATACACTGCCGATTTTGCAGGTTTTCCTACTTACAAAGCATGTAGAGGTCTGTAATTTTTATCATAGGTACACTTCAACTGTGAGAGGTGGAATCTAAAACAAAAATCCAGAAAATCACATTGTATGATTTTTAAGTAATTCATTTTCATTTTATTGCATGACATAAGTATTTGATCACCTACCAACCAGTAAGAATTCCGGCTCTCACAGACCTGTTAGTTTTTCTTTAAGAAGCCCTCCTGTTCTCCACTCATTATCTGTATTAACTGCACCTGTTTGAACTCGTTACCTGTATAAAAGACACCTGTCCACACACTCAATCAAACAGACTCCAACCTCTCCACAATGGCCAAGACCAGAGAGCTGTGTAAGGACATCAGGGATAAAATTGTAGACCTGCACAAGGCTGGGATGGGCTACAGGACAATAGGCAAGCAGCTTGGTGAGAAGGCAACAACTGTTGGCGCAATTATTAGAAAATGGAAGAAGTTCAAGATGACGGTCAATCACCCTCGGTCTGGGGCTCCATGCAAGATGTCACCTCGTGGGGCATCAATGATCATGAGGAAGGTGAGGGATCAGCCCAGAACTACACGGCAGGACCTGGTCAATGACCTGAAGAGAGCTGGGACCACAGTCTCAAAGAAAACCATTAGTAACACACTACGCCGTCATGGATTAAAATCCTGCAGCGCACACAAGGTCCCCCTGCTCAAGCCAGCGCATGTCCAGGCCTGTCTGAAGTTTGCCAATGACCATCTGGATGATCCAGAGGAGGAATGGGAGAAGGTCATGTGGTCTGATGAGACAAAAATAGAGCTTTTTGGTCTAAACTCCACTCGCCGTGTTTGGAGGAAGAAGAAGGATGAGTACAACCCCAAGAACACCATCCCAACCGTGAAGCATGGAGGTGGAAACATCATTCTTTGGGGATGCTTTTCTGCAAATGGGACAGGACGACTGCACCGTATTGAGGGGAGGATGGATGGGGCCATGTATCGCGAGATCTTGGCCAACAACCTCCTTCCTTCAGTAAGAGCATTGAAGATGGGTCGTGGCTGGGTCTTCCAGCATGACAACAACCCAAAACACACAGCCAGGGCAACTAAGGAGTGGCTCTGTAAGAAGCATCTCAAGGTCCTGGAGTGGCCTAGCCAGTCTCCAGACCTGAACCCAATAGAAAATCTTTGAAGGGAGCTGAAAGTCCGTACTGCCCAGCGACAGCCCCGAAACTTGAAGGATCTGGAGAAGGTCTGTATGGAGGAGTGGGCCAAAATCCCTGCTGCAGTGTGTGCAAACCTGGTCAAGAACTACAGGAAACGTATGATCTCTGTAATTGCAAACAAAGGTTTCTGTACCAAATATTAAGTTCTGCTTTTCTGATGTATCAAATACTTATGTCATGCAATAAAATGCAAATTAATTACTTAAAAATCATACAATGTGATTTTCTGGATTTTTGTTTTAGATTCCATCCTACATATATACTAGGCCTACATATATTCTAGGCCTACATATACAGTAGGCCTACTTATTTTCTAGGCCTACATACACACTAGGCCTACATACACACTAGGTCTACATGTACACTAGGCCTGAATATACACTAGGCCAGTACACACCTTGCTCAGCTTGGCCATTTTGGGGTCTAATAGTCAAATCAAAACAAATTGTATTGGTCACATACACATATTTAGCAGATGTTGATGTAGCTGGAGCAGGTTTAGCGAAATGCTTGTGGACTCTCTCCTGTGTTGCCACCTAAACTATTGGTCACTCAGACTGCCACCAAAGGACATGTTATGCCTGTCAGCTCCACTGCTCTTTGTAAATTATAATTTAACTGCTGCCTTATTCCACACGCAACCTTCCACTCATAATGATTTACTGTACTGTAATACACCTGCATGATCATACCACCACAGCAGCTGTCTCTCCCTCTCAGCACTGCAGAAACATGCTGCTGGGGCTGTTTCCACGTGTCAGCATGTTGGGGATGATGATGAAATTTCTCCCAGCTTGGCTCAGTCTCAGTCCATTCAAAACAGCACTCAGTGCTCCTAGCTTCCGGCTACAGTGTGTCTCGGTGTCTGTTTCTCCCCACAACAGACAGTCATTGCTCTGCATTACAGGATCTGTGTTTGTACTGATCTGATTAGTTTAGCACTAGCACCACCCGTCCTCCCATTACTCCACAGTGAAATCCCTGGCCTAATCCACAGAACAGTCAGAGAAGGCATGGCGGTTATTTAGAAACTACGGTAAATTCAAGATTAGGAGAAGTGCAGTTCAGACCAACGGCCTGCAGAGGGAACCTGAATCCCAGGTTGATGCCCTTGTGTGTGCGTATGTATGTTTGTGTGTGTGCATGTGTGCGTGCGTGTGTGTGTGTGTGTGTGTGTGTGTGTGTGTGTGTGTGTGTGTGTCGTCTATCACATACAAGCAAAGTGTATTTTCTCAACAGAAGGATCTGTTATCAGCATCACAACTGAGCCACCAGGCCAGATGGGCCCATCCCTGACTAGATCTGATGTGGATATGACACAAGGATATGCTTTCCTCAACATCATACCGTAGATAACCATAGATAAATATGGACTATGCATAAACCCACTACAAATATGGTGTCATTTCTAGAGCAAGTTCAATAGGCCCATACCGCCCTACCAAGCAAAAGAGCAGTAACTTCACATTTAGTCCAAAAGGAGTTACTGACATTTTTTATACATTAAATACATGCTTTATCATGTGGGCAAAATCCTTCCTCCATTGTGTTGTGCTGTAACTGAAACTGTATGGAACTGAAAGACATATATAAATAAATCTATAAACACAAGTTAGTGTTGACATTTTTTTGTCATGTAAACATATTCCAGTGGGTGTACCAAGTAAGAAGGCAGTAACTGCCATCTAGGGTCAAAGGTCATGTCAGAGGTAAGGGTCAATATCAGGGGCGTAGGCACGGGTTGGCCTGGGTGGGGGGCCACTGGGGAGCCAGGCCCACCCAATCAGATTGAGTAAAAATATACTTGTCAGTGTTCCAAACGGGACATTATTTGCCTTTTTACTCAAGCACAGTAGCCTACTTGACTTGGGCAGGAGCTCACCAGAACTGAGTACCGGCAACTCAAATTTTCTTCTGCTTGAGTTCCTGCACCTCCTTAAGAATATTACCTCAAAATAATTGAAGAGTTCCTGCACCTAAATATAAATGGTGCCCGTACCCAAAATGAGTACGGGCACCATATTTCAGTCCAAGTCAAGCACTGGCCTAAACATGCATACACCATCAGATGGAATTCATAGGAAGCAGTAGGGAGGGAGTGGGAAAACTAAAGAGATATAGACTATGTCGTGTCTTTGGCATCATTCAAATTAAGACTGTTATTTTATCAAATCAATTCTCTGTAATTATTATTTCGTGATTATTCCAATCATGTAAATGTAATTAACTAGGAAGTCGGGGCACCAAGGAAAATATTCAGATTACAAAGATATACATTTCCTAATACACCTTTTCAGATATTTTAATATCTGATCAATTATTCTTCTAATGAATGAATTATTCTTTACCTCACGTTAGTCTCATTCCAAACGTCTTAAATTGTTGGTTATCTGCACGAACCCAGTCTTCACTATGAATCATCCATACATCAATCATTTATTTATTATCTAACTAAATAATCACAGAAATGCACACACAAACAAACAAAGTAGATATGGTTACAAGGAAATGATAGGGGATGTGCCTTAGTGGGCTAAACCGGTATGGCAGCTTGGTAGACAAAGGGACTGAGAAGGGCGCGAAATACAAAAGACACTACGCGGTTGATAATTATAACAATTGAAATGCTAATCCTTTGCACATGAATGCTCACTCATTCGGGAATAACTGCTATCAATATATATATTTACGCTCAGTGTGTTGTGATCTCTGTTGGAATCGTCCTTATTTCTGTTGGAAGTTCATCAGCCTGTCTTTCGTGGTTAGAATGGGTACTTCAGAGTCCCATTCAGAAATGTCCTTATAGAATAGTTGTTTCGGTGGTTGTCGGCCTTCGCATTCAATGGTATAGAATTACTAGCTGGAGACTAATAATTAGTATCAAAGATTTGCTCTCATTCTGTCGGTATCAATAGTCTCAGAGTTTCAACAAACATTATAACCTAAGCTTATACTCAGGTTTATGGTCTCTACTCAAACATTAGCCCTCTCGTGGTAATCGAGGTAAGCTGGTCTGGTGGGAAATCCTTCAGATGGGGGTTATATTCGTAACAGCAGAAAAGGGCTGGCCCATGACGCAAGGTCAATGTCTGTGCTCATGGGGCGGGCCTATGACTTAGTTCAACTCCGAAGGGAATTGGAGTTTCCTTCATTAAAAAGTTTATAATCACATTACATAATTTCACAAATAGTTTCATCTTTACTCATTCATTTTATACAACAATTAGATGCAAGCCTCACAACTGAGACTCTTGTATAAACAGAGTTATGGTAATGTGGCTGTATTGTCTCTCATGAGTTTCACAAACATTAAACGAAATGGACCGGTCGTAGCTGGATTCTCCCCCGACCGTGTACACATTCTCCAAATCATGGACATTGTTCAGTTTTCAAGTTCTATGATGGAGAAGAGGTTCCTTTGTTCTCCTGTGAAACCTTCTCTCTCTACACTGCCTGGCCATGAGGAGAGAGACTCCTCTCGGAATTTATGACCTGCAATAACAGAGCCTGGGTGTAGGGGGAAGAGAGAGGTGGTGAGAGACAGGGGGATGGTGCTCGCTATATCCAAAGAGGGCCACGTCATGACAACTATATATACAAAAGTATTTAGACACCCCTTCAAATGACTGGATCGGCTATTCCAACTATACCCGTTGCTAACAGGTGTATAAAATTGAGCACACAGCCATGCAATCTCCAAAGACAAACATTGGCAGTAGAATACCTTACTGAAGAGCTCAGTGACTTTCAATGTGGCACCGTCATAGGATGCCACCTTTCCTTATTCAAATATTTTTTATTGAACACACACAAGAATGGTGTATAAGTATTTTGTAGAAAAGACAAGTATGCAATTCTTACCTAAACATAAAAGAGCAGACAGAAACAAAAAGACCCAGAGTTCTAGGTACAAAGTAAATAATACCACTGCTTGGGTGCCGGGGCAAGCACATGCCGCCAAAGGGTAGATTGAAATATTACTGTTGAGAGTGCGTTAAAATGTACAAATTCACAGTGTCGTGTATAATAGGATTGTTACTGTAAAGTGACATCTCCAAATTGACAGGCGACAAAATCACAGCGCCAATAGAGAAGGGGTGGCAATCCTCACACTCCATACTAAACCAACTGGATGACAGAAGTGCGTCATCCAGCAAAAATGTAACAGCATGGAGGTTAGCGTCCCAATAGTAAAATATACAATTTGGGAGAGACAATCCTCCTTCCATCTTGGACTTGCAAGTGTTTTTTACTTATCCTGAGTGTTTTATAATCCCAGATGAATGGATTGATAATTGAGTCCAGATGTTTATGAAAGGTATGACTACTGGGATGTTCTGGAATAGGTAAAGCAGTTGTAGGAGGAAGACAATTTTAATGGCATTAATTCTTCCCAGGAAAAGAAATTAGGAGAGTTCTCGAAAATTGTATGTTTGCTTTGAATTTTTGCATCAGAGAGGGGAAGTTCTCTTTAAATAGTGAGGAGTATTGTTTGGTAACTACAATTCCTAGATAGGTAAATTTTTCTGAAGATGGAAGGAGTTCTAACCAATAGGTGTTTAGCAACCGTATGGGCATTAATTTGCTCTTGTTCCGATTTGTAAGTCGCTCTGGATAAGAGCGTCTGCTAAATGACTTAAATGTAAAATGTTAAATGTAAATGTTGTTCCGATTTATTCTGTATCCCGAGAAGGTACCAAACAAATTAACCAAAAAGTAGTCAATTCGGGTATAAACATTGTGAACATGAGAGTAAAAGGAGTATTCCCTACCCGTTGGGTTAGAGATCCTCCAAATATCAAATAAGTTAGAATTTTTTATGTAGGTTTTCAAGAATTCGCTGGAATAGGAGATAGGGGTATGCCGGGTAGAGGATCTATCCAAATATTGGTCTAGCACACAGTTAAGCCGCCCCCCCCTTCCAATGACCAGGTTAGTATGGGAGAAATCTGGAATAAGGGCAAGGACTCTTCTGAAAAATGTGGGGTTATCAATGTATAGGCCATAGATATTCAGTAGAGTTACAGACGTAGAATTGATCTCTCCTATTACGATCACATAACAACCTTCTTTATCTGCAATAGTGGTTTTATGTAGAAAGGGAATTCCTTTCTGTACCAGAATCGCTGTGCCTCTCGTTTGACCCACCCACCTACTGTCACGCCCTGACCATAGTAAACTGTTTTTTCTGTGTTGGTTGGGGCGTGATAGTGACTTGGGTGGGTCATCTAGGAGTTTTTGTATTTCTATGGTGGCCTGATATGGTTCCCAATCAGAGGCAGCTGTTTATCGTTGTCTCTGATTGGGGATCATATCTAGTTAGCCATTTCCTCATTTGTTTTTGTGGGATCTTGACTATGTGTAGTTGCCTGTGAGCACTATTTTGTATAGCTTCACGTTTCGTTTGTTCATTTTGTTGGTTTGTTCGGTGATCATTCATTAAAAGAGAATGTACGCATACCACGCTGCGCCTTGGTCTCATTCTAACAACGGACGTGACACCTACATTTAAGTCTGCTATAAGAATTGTTTTTCAGATGGGTTTCTTGCTAAAATATAATATCAGACGAGAGTGATTTCAAGTGGGCTAGGACTTTGCCTCTCTTAATTGGTTCTTTAAATCCTTGACATTCCAGGAAGCAAATGTAAGCCCTGCCCTCCTCTCATTTGTAGTTCCTATCGTGGCCTGCATAACATGTAACTCAATAAAAAGGTAAGAAAGCGCACCAAACCATGAAGATCAGCATATGTAACACCTACACCCGAGCAGTATCCAACAACCCCCTCCCCCCCAGCAAGCACCCTTACACTCCACCCTGTCCCCCAACTTTCCCCCCAAAAAATATAAGAAACACACTGTCTGGCCGATGCCAAAAATGCACGGCGCAAACATGAACGAGAGGTAAAACAAAAATCAAATCCAAACTATACGTTCACCTCTCACTATCCTAGAACTTCTACTAACATATGAACTGAGGCTCCCGCAAATCAAGTGTTAATTTAGCATCTAATAAACCAAAACAGAGTAAGTTGCCACGTAAACATATTACACACTTAAGTGCCATCCTGGGTCAACCCATGAGATAAGCAAGATATAAAAGCTCAAGGTTATTTTGCTAAGCAATGCAGGTGTTGTGTCTTTACTATCATTAAATTGAAGACTTAGTTTTTATCAAAGATTCCTGTAATTAGTATTACGTGATTAAACTGAATAATCATGTAACTGTAATTAACTAGGAAGTCGGGCCACCAAGGAAAATATTCAGATTACAAAGTTATAATTTCCTAATATAACCTTTCAGATAGTTTCATATCTGATCAATTCGTCTTCTTAATTAATGAATTATTTACTTTACCTCATGTTAGTCTCATTTCAAACATCGTAAATTGTTGGTTATCTGCACGAACCCTGTCTTCACTGTGAGTCATCCATACATCAATTGTCTTAAATCATTTATTTATTACTAACTAAGTAATTCACAGAAATGCATAAACAAACAAACAAAGTAAATATGGTTACAAGAAATGATAGGAGAATGTGCCCTAGTGGGCTAAACCGGCATGGCGGCTTGTTAGACCAAAGGGAAGTGGGGGTCGACTGAGAAGTCCCTACAGAGTTAATAATTATAACAATTGAAATGCTAATCCTTTGCACATGAACGCTCACTCATTCGGGAACAATTGCAATCAATATATATATATTTACGCTCAGTGTGTCGTCTTGATCGCTGTTGAAAAGTTAGTTTCTGTTGGAGAGTTTCCGTCCTCTCTCTCTCTCGCTCTCTGTGTCGTGGTTAGAGTGGATAGTTTAGAGTGACATTCATTCGTGTTGTTGTAGAATGGATGTTTCGGCGGTTGTCGTTCTTCGCGTTCAATGATACCGAATTCCTAGCTGCAGACTAGTAATTAATATCAAAGACTTGTTCTTATTCTGTCGGTATCGTTAGTCTATGAGTTTAACCACGTGGTATGGTTAAAAGATTCAGCAATGGTCTGCAACCTTCTAACCTAATGGAGAAAAACATGGTCTGGTGATAATTTCTCAAAGTTGGGTTTTATTCGGAATTGCAGAAAAGGGGCTGTCCCAGGATGCCTGACCCTAACTGGGCTCAGGGGCGGTCCTCTGATTTAGTTCAAATCAAAAGGGAATTGGATTTTCCTTCATTAAACAGTCCAAAATCATATTATACAATTTTACAAACAGTATCATACTCACTCATTCATCTTATACAACCATTAGATGTAAACCTCATATCTGAGGTTATTATATAAACAGTGTTATGGTAATGTGGCCACACCGTCTCCCATGAGCTTCCCCAAGTTGTAACAAACGGACCAGTTCGTAGCTGGATTCTTCACCGATCTTTTATACTTTCTCCGGAACATGAAATTTGTTCGTACCTCAAGTTCTGTGAGGAGGAAGAAATTCCTTTGTTCTCTATGTTCTCTTTGTTCTTATACTGTGTGG
Organism: Salvelinus alpinus; assembly: GCF_045679555.1. Taxonomy (NCBI): domain Eukaryota; kingdom Metazoa; phylum Chordata; class Actinopteri; order Salmoniformes; family Salmonidae; genus Salvelinus; species Salvelinus alpinus. Next base: position 20,208,127 of record NC_092119.1, read on the forward strand.
CCATGTGGCAGGGTCTTCTCCTCAGGAATTTACGACCTCTCTCTGACCACAGCAGCCTAGTTGAAGGAGGCAAGGGGGAGGCAGGGAGAGGGAGTTGGGGCTTGCTGTACCCAAAGAGGCCAACGTCATGACACAAGTCTAAACATAAACCTTCAGCAACCAATATAGACAGCAGTACATTTATATATTGTGGGTTGGGAGATTGGAACAAGGATCTTGCTAAATTAAACATACCCCCCAATCAAAAATAAATGAATATATATACAGTTGAAGTCGGAAGTTTACATACACCTTAGTCAAATACATTTAAAATCAGTTTTTCATAATTCCCGAGGTTTAACTTCTTATGGCTGCAGGGCGGTGCCGATACACTTATGACAACAGCCCGTCCAAGTGCAGGGCGCGAAATTCAAAAGATATTTTTTAGAAATATTTAACTTTCACACATTAACAAGTCCAATACAGCAAATGAAAGATACACATCTTGTGAATCCAGCCAACATGTCCGATTTTTAAAATGTTTTACAGCGAAAACACCACGTATATTTATGTTAGCTCACCACCAAATACAAAAAATCACAGACATTTTTCACAGCACAGGTAGCTTGCACAAAACCAACCTAACTAACCAAGAACCAACCAAACTAACCAAGAAACAACTTCATCAGATGACAGTCTTATAACAAGTTATACAATAAATCTATGTTTTGTTCGAAAAAATGTGCATATTTGAGGTATAAATCATAGTTTTACATTGCATTTAACATCATAAATGGGTCCTACTTTTGATGATCTTCCATCAGAATGTTGTACAAGGGGTCCTTTGTCGGGAACAATCGTTGTTTGGTTTTAGAATGGCATTTTTCCCTCTTGAATTAGCAAGCACACTAGCCAAGTGGAGCGAAGCTCTCCTTCCTGAACAAACGCAGAGAACGCAACACGCCTAACCTCCCGAAAAAATTTCAATAATATGATAAAACTATATTGAAAAAACATACTTTACGATGATATTGTCACATTTATCAAATAAAATCAAAGCCGGAGATAGTAGCCGTCTATAACGACAGCTTTTCAGAAGGCAATCCCCGGTTCCTTCTCGCGCCTTCCAGAAAACAGGAAATTGGTGTCACGTCATGCCAAGACATCTTATTCGACCTCAGATCAAGCTATACACTCCATTTCTTCTCTCAATGCCTGTTGACATCTAGTGGAAGGCGTATGAAGTGCATGTATACTAATACATATCAAGCAAATGAATAGGGATGCCCTGGAACAGAGCATCGATTTCAGATTTTCCACTTCCTGTCAGGAAGTTTGCTGCAAAATGAGTTCTGTTTTACTCACAGATATAATTAAAACGGTTTTAGAAACTAGAGAGTGTTTTCTATCCAATAGTAATAATAATATGCATATTGTACGAGCAAGAATTGAGTACGAGGACGTTTGAAATGGGCACCTTTCATCCAAGCTACTCAATACTGCCCCTGCAGCCCAAAGAAGTTAATCCGAGTGAAAATTCCCTGTCTTAGGTCAGTTAGGATCACCACTTTATTATAAGAATGTGAAATGTCAGAATAATAGTAGAGAGAATGATTTATTTCAGCTTATATTTCATTCATCACATTCCCAGTGGGTCAGAAGTTTACATACACTCAATTAGTATTTGGTAGCATTGCCTTTAAATTGTTTAACTTGGTTCAAAACGTTTCTGGTAGCCTTCCACAAGCTTCCCACAATAAGTTGGGTGAAATTTGGCCCATTCCTCCTGACAGAGCTGGTGTAACCGAGTCAGGTTTGTAGGCCCCCTTGCTCGTATACGCTTTTTCAGTTCTGCCCACCAGTTCTATAGGATTGAGGTCGGGCTTTGTGATGGCCACTCCAATACTGTCACGCCCTGACCTTAGAGAGCTTTTTATGTCTCTATTTTGGTTTGGTCAGGGTGTGATTTGGGTGGGCATTCTATGTTCATTTTTCTATGTGTTGTATTTCTTTGCTTTGGCCGGGTATGGTTCTCAATCAGGGACAGCTGTCTACCGTTGTCTCTGATTGGGAACCATACTTAGGTAGCATTTTCCCACCTGTGTTTTGTAGGTAGTTATTTTCTGTTTAGTGTTTTCTGCACCTGACAGGACTGTTTCGGTTTCGTTTTCTCACTTTGTTTATTTTGTTCGAGTGTTTGTTGAGTTAATAAAAATCATGAACACTTACCACGCTGCGCTTTGGTCCGATCCTCCTTCATGCAACGATGACCGTTACATATACCTTGACTTTGTTGTCCTTAAGTCATTTTGTCACAATTTTGGAAGTATGCTTGGGGTCATTGTCCATTTGGAAGACCCATTTGCGACCAAGCTTTAACTTCCTGACTGATGTCTTGAGATGTTGCTTCAATACATCCACATAACTTTCCTTCCTAGTGATGCCATCTATTTTGTGAAGTGGATATAGATACTTTTGTACCTGTTTCCTCCAGCATCTTCACAAGGTCCTTTGCTGTTGTTCTGGGATTGATTCGCACTTTTCACACCAAAGTACGTTCATCTCTAGGAGACAGAATGCGTCTCCTTCCTGAGCGGCATGACGGCTGCATGATCCCATGGTGTTTATACTTGTGTACTGTTGTTTGTACAGATGAATGTGGTACCTTCAGGCGTTTGGAAATTGCTCCCAAGGATGAACCAGACTTGTGGAGGTCTACATTTTTTTTCTGAGGTCTTGACGGATTTCTTTTGATTTTCCCATGATGTCAAGCAAAGAGGCACTGGGTTTGAAGGTAGGCCTTGAAATACATCCACAAGTACACCTCCAATTGACTCAAATGGTGTCAATTAAAGCCATGACATCATTTTCTGTTATTTTCCAAGCTGTTTAAAGGCACAGTCAACTTAGTGTATGTAAAATTCTGACCCACTGGAATTGTGATACAATGACTTATATGTGAAATAATCTGTCTGTAAACAATTGTTGGAAAAATTACTTGTGTCATGCACAAAGTAGATGTCTTTACCGACTTGACAAAACTATAGATTGTTAACAATAAATTTGTGGAGTGGTTGAAAAACTAGTTTTAATGACTCCAACCTAACTGTAAATCAAATCAAATCAAATTTTATTTGTCACATACACATGGTTAGCAGATGTTAATGCGAGTGTAGCGAAATGCTTGTGCTTCTAGTTCCGACAATGCAGGAATATCCAACAAGTAATCTAACCTAACAATTTCACAACAACTACCTTATTTTTATTTATTTTATTTCACCTTTATTTAACCAGGTAGGCTAGTTGAGAACAAGTTCTCATTTGCAACTGCGACCTGGCCAAGATAAAGCAAAGCAGTGTGACACAGACACCAACACAGAGTTACACATGGAGTAAACAATAAACAAGCCAATAACACAATTAACAAGTCAATGACACAGTAGAAAAAAGAAAGTCTATATACAGTGTGTGCAAAAGGCATGAGGAGGTAGGCAATAATTAGGCCATAGGAGCGAACAATTTCAATTTAGCAGATTAACACTGGAGTGATAAATGAGCAGATGATGATGTGCAAGTAGAGATACTGTTGTGCAAAAGAGAAGAAAAGTAAATAAAATAAAAACAGTATGGGGGTGAGGTAGGTAGATTGGGTGGGCTATGTACAGCTGCAGCGATCGGTTAGCTGCTCAGATAGTTGATGTTTAAAGTTGGTGAGGGAAATAAAAGTCTCCAACTTCAGCGATTTTTGCAATTCGTTCCAGTCACTGGCAGCAGAGAACTGGAAGCAAAGGCGGCCAAATGTGGTGTTGGCTTTGGGGATGATCAGTGAGATATACCTGCTGGAACGTGTGCTACGGGTGGGTGTTGTTATCGTGACCAGTGAACTGAGATAAGGCGGAGCTTTACCTAGCATAGACTTATAGATGACCTGGAGCCAGTGGGTCTTTATACAGGAATGAATAAGAGGAATGAATAAAAGGAATTAATAAGAATATGTACATAAAAAATATATATGAATGAGTGATGGTATAAAACGGCATAGGCAAGATGCAGTAGATGGTATAGTGTACAGTATATACATATGAGAGGAGTAATGTAGGGTATGTAAACATATAAAAGTGGCATTGTTTAAAGTGGCTAGTGATACATGTATTACATACATTTTTCCATTATTAAAGTGGCTGGAGTTGAGTCAGTATGTTGGCAGCAGCCACTCAATGTTAGTGATGGCTGTTTAACAGTTTGATGGCCTTGAGATAGAAGCTGTTTTTCAGTCTCTCGGTCCCTGCTTGGACCTCGCCTTCTGGATGATAGCGGGGTGAACAGGCAGTGGCTCGGGTGGTTGTTGTCCTTGATGATCTTTTTGGCCTTCCTGTGACTTCGGGTGGTGTAAGTGTCCTGGAGGGCAGGTAGTTTGCCCCCGGTGATGCGTTGTGAAGACCTCACTACCCTCTGGAGAGCCTTACGGTTGTGGGCGGAGCAGTTGCCGTACCAGGCGGTGATACAGCCCGGCAGGATGCTCTCGATTGTGCATCTGTAAAAGTGTGTGAGTGTTTTTGGTGGCCGAATTTCTTCAGCCTCCTGAGATTGAAGAGGCGCTGCTGCGCCTTCTTCACCACGCTGTCTGTGTGGGTGGAACATTTCAGTTTGTCCGTGATGTGTACGCCGAGGAACTTAAAACTTTCTACCCTCTCCACTACGGTCCCGTCGATGTGGATAGGGGGGTGCTCCCTCTGCTGTTTCCTGAAGTCCACGATCATCTCCTTTGTTTTGTTGACGTTGAGTGTGAGGTTATTTTCCTGACACCACACTCCGAGGGCCCTCACCTCCTCCCTGTAGGCCGTCTCGTCGTTGTTGGTAATCAAGCCTACCACTGTAGTGTTGTCTGCAGACTTGAAGATTGAGTTGGAGGCGTGCATGGCCACGCAGTCGTGGGTGAACAGGGAGTACAGGAGAGAGCTGAGAATGCACCCTTGTGGGGCCCCAGTGTTGAGGATCAGCGGGGTGGAGATGTTGTTACCTACCCTCACCACCTGGGGGCGGCCCGTCAGGAAGTCCAGGACCCAGTTGCACAGGGCGGGGTCGAGACCCAGGGTCTCGAGCTTGATGACGAGTTTGGAGGGTACTATGGTGTTAAATGCTGAGCTGTAGTCGATGAACAGCATTCTCACATAGGTATTCCTCTTGTCCAGATGGGTTAGGGCAGTGTGCAGTGTGATTGCGTCGTTTGTGGACCTATTCGGGCGGTAAGCAAATTGGAGTGGGTCTAGGGTGTCAGGTAGGGTGGAGGTGATATTGTCCTTGACTAGTCTCTCAAAGCACTTCATGATGACGGAAGTGAGTGCTACAGGGCGGTAGTCATTTAGCTCAGTTACCTTAGCTTTCTTGGGAACAGGAACAATGGTGGCCCTCTTGAAGCATGTGGGAACAGCAGACTGGGATAAGGATTGATTGAATATGTCCATAAATACACCAGCCAGCTGGTCTGCAATGCTATGAGGACGCGGCTGGGGATGCCGTCTGGGCCTGCAGCCTAGCAAGGGTTGACACTTTTAAATGTTTTACTCGCGTCGGCTGCAGTGAAGGAGAGCCCGCAGGTTTTGGTAGCGGGCCGTGTCAGTGGCACTGTATTGTCCTCAAAGCGAGCAAAGAAGTTGTTTAGTTTGTCTGGGAGCAAGACATTCTGGACGGGGCTGGTTTTCTTTTTATAGTCCGTGATTGACTGTAGACCCTGCCACATACCTCTCGTGTCTGAGCCTTTGAATTGTGACTCTACTTTGTCTCTATACTGACGCTTAGCTTGTTGTTTGAATGCCTTGTGGAGGGAATAGCTAAACTGTTTGTATTCGGTCATGTTTCCGGTCACCTTGCCCTGATTAAAAGCAGTGGTTCGCGCTTTCAGTTTTGCGCGAATGCTGCCATCAATCCACGGTTTCTGGTTGGGGAAGGTTTTAATAGACGCTGTGGGTACGACATCGTCGATGCACTTGCTAATAAACCTGCTCACCGAATCAGCGTATTCATCAATGTTGTTGTTCGACGCAGTGCGGAACATATCCCAGTCCACGTGATCGAAGCAATCTTGAAGCGTGGAATCCGATTGGTTGGACCAGCGTTGGACAGACCTGAACACGGGAGCTTCCTGTTTTAGTTTCTGTCTATAGGCTGGGAGCAACAAAATGGAGTCGTGGTCAGCTTTTCCGAAAGGAGGGCGGGGGAGGGCCTTATATGCGTTGCGGAAGTTAGAATAACAATATCTAGGGTTTTGCCAGCCCTGGTTGCGCAATCGATATGCTGATAGAATTTAGGGAGCCTTGTTTTCAGATTAGCCTTGTTAAAATCCCCAGCCACAATAAATGCAGCCTCAGGATATGTGGTTTCCAGTTTACATAGAGTCAAATGAAGTTCTTTCAGGGCCGTCGATGTGTCTGCTTGGGGGGGAATATACACGACTGTGATTATGATCGAAGAGAATTCTCTAGGTAGATAATGCAGTCGGCATTTGATTGTGACGAATTCTAAGTCATGTGAACAGAAGGACTTGAGTTCCTGTATGTTGTTATGATCACACCACGTCTCGTTAATCATAAGGCATACACCCCCGCCCTTCTTCTTACCAAAAAGATGTTTGTTTCTGTGGGCGCGATGCGTGAAGAAACCAGCTGGCTGTACTGACTCCGATAGCATGTCTCGAGTGAGCCATGTTTCCGTGAAACAAAGAACGTTACAGTCTCTGAAGTCTCTCTGGAATGCAACCCTAGCTCAGATTTCGTCTACCTTGTTGTCAAGAGACTGGACATTGGCGAGTAGTATGCTCGGGAGCGGTGCGCGATGTGCCCGTCTACGGAGCCTGACCAGAAGACCGCTCCGTCTGCCCCTTCTACGGCGTTGTTGTTTTGGGTCACTGGCTGGGATCCGGTCCATTGTCCTGGGTGGTGGGCAAAACAGAGGATCCGCTTCGGGAAAGTCGTATTCCTGGTCGTAATGTTGGTGAGTTGACGTTGCTCTTATATCCAATAGTTCCTCCCGACTGTATGTAATAAAACCTAAGATTACCTGGGGTAACAATGTAAGAAATAACACATAAAAAAACAAAATACTGCATAGTTTCCTAGGAACGCGAAGCGAGGCGGCCATCTCTGTTGGCGCCGGAGTTGCAACTGCAATGTAAACTTCCGACTTCAACTGAACATTTATACCAACAAAAACAAATCTAAACTAAATTCAAATATACATATACACATACTTAATAATAATAAAATGCTAAGAGAAAAAAATTAAGTACAAATAATAATTATATGTACACACACCTACACATATATACACAAACACCACACGAGGCTGGTGGGAACCTAAATGGGAGAACGGGCCAGTGGCAATGACAGAAGCAGAATGGCACAAAACACCAACATGATTTTGTAATTTTTTTATTTAACTAGGCAAGTCAGTTAAGACCAAATTCTTATTTACAATGATGGCCTATCAAAAGGCAAAAGGCTTCCTGCGGGGACGGGGGCCTGGGATTAAAAAATTAAAGAATAAATACAATATAAATATAGGACTAAACACACATCACAACAAGAGAGACAACACTACATAAAGAGAGACCTAAGACAACAACATAGCAAGGCAGCAACACATGACAACACAGCATGGTATCAACACAAAACATGGTACAAACATTATTGGGCAGTCAACAGCACAAAGGTCAAGAAGGTGGAGACAACAATACATCACACAAAGCAGCCACAACTGTCAGTAAGAGTGTCCATGATTGAGTCTTTGAATTGAGATAAAACAGTCCAGTTTGAGTGTTTGTTGCAGCTCGTTCCTGTCGCTAGCTGCAGCGAACTGAAAAGAGGAGTGACCCAGGGATGTGTGTGCTTTGGGGAATTTTAACTGAAAGTTATTGGGTGTTGTACGTGGAGGATGAGGGCTGCAGTAGATATCTCAGATTGGAGGGAGTGAGGCCTAAGAGGGCTTTATAAATAAGCATCAACCAGTGGGTCTTGCGAAGGGTATACAGAGATGACCATTTTACAGAGGAATATAGAGTGCAGTGATGTGTCCTATAAGGAGCATTGGTGGCAAATCTGATGGCCGAATGGTAAAGAACATCTAGCCGTTCGAGAGCACCCTTCCCTGCCGATCTATAAATTATGTCTCCGTAATCTAGCATGGATAGGATGGTCATCTGAATCAGGGTTAGTTTGGCAGCTGGGCTGAAAGAGGAGCAATTACGATAGAGGAAACCATGTCTAGATTTAACTTTAGCCTGCAGCTTTGATATGTGCTGAGAGAAAGACCGTCTAGCCATACTCCCAAGTACTTGTATGAGGTGACTACCTCAAGCTCTAAACCCTCAGAGGTAGTAATCACACCTGTGGGAAGAGGGGCATTCTTCTTACCAAACCACATGACCTTTGTTTTGGAGGTGTTCAGAACAAGGTTAAGGGTAGAGAAAGCTTGTTGGACACTAAGAAAGCTTTGTTGTAGAGCATTTAACACAAAATCCAGGGAGGGGCCAGCTGAGTATAAGACTGTATCATCTGAATATAAATGGATGAGAGAGCTTCCTACTGCCTGAGCTATGTTGTTGATGTAAATTGAGAAGAGCGAGTGGCCTAGGATTGAGCCTTGGGGTACTCCCTTGGTGACAGGCCATGGCTGAGACAGCAGATTTTCTGACTTTATACACTGCACTCTTTGAGAGAGGTAGTTAACAAACCAGGACACAGACCCCTCAGAGACAACAATACTCCTTAGCCGGCTCACAAGAATGTGGAATGGTCTACCGTATCAAAAGCATTGGCCAACTCAAATAAAAATAGCAGCACAATATTGCTTAGAATCAAGGGCAATGGTGACAACGTTGAGGACCTTTAAGGTTGCAGTGACACATGCATAACCTGAGCGGAAACCAGATTGCATACCCGAGAGAATACTATAGACATCAAGAAAGCCAGTAAATTGATTATTGACAAGTCTTTCCAACACTTTTGATAAACAGGGCAAAATAGAAATAGGCCTATAACAGTTAGGATCAGCTTGATCTCCCCCTGATGATATCCAGGTGTCTGATGTCACCCCATCTGCCCCAACCATCACCACCAGTCCTGTGCCAACAATAAATAAAAAGGTAATAAAGTAATGTAAGAATAATGTAAGAATTGAGAAGTAAATAAGTAACGAAACAAAACAAAAATGGGGGAATATAAGGATATCCATCCAAAAGTGTCAATGATCAAACCTGGCAAGCCACTCAAACAGGCATCGCTCTAAACTCCAACGACAGGTCAGTCGTCCAGACGGAATGAAAGTGAAATGAAAGTGAAATGAAAGCTCTGACCGCCCTCCATTGGCCGGCTCAGCGTCTTACATGTCCGGGAGCAACAATAAAACTTCAGTTGGCAGCCCTTGCTGTTTAATAAGATTTCACCCGCTATGGCACAGTATTGATTCGAGTCCATGAGCAGACCCTAACACACAATGACAAGGCACTCTAAACCCGTACAGGGGATTGGTGTATATTCCCAGATAAACTTCTCTGCATTCAAAACCGAGGAGAGCCAAATCTATTCACCAGAAGGAGGGGAAATTCTGAGTCTGGCAGGGAAGAGCAAGGCTGGGCGAAGATGTAGTTTGTAGAGTTTAGTCATGACATCACTGTAGCTGGCGCAATGCTTTGCCATATCGGGCAGGTAATCATCATAGACACGGAAGGGATATCCTTTATGTAACAGGTTACCCCTCATTCGAGCCTCACGCAGGATAAGATCCTTGGTCTTGAAACTGTGACAACAGTTGATTACTGGGCGAGGACGTTGGCCTGGTCCAGGCACGGGGACAAGAGCGTGATGTGTACGGTCCAGCTGCGGATCGGAAGCCAAAACATCCAATCTCATTGTCTCCCTCAGTAGCTTGGCGAAGAAGTCGGTGGGGGGAGAGCCAGCCTCCACCCCCTCTGCCAGACTAACAACGCAAAGGTTATGACGTCTGGACCGGCCCTCTAGGTCGACCACTTTCACAGAAAGACCCTGCACACTCTCCTGCAAGGACGTACATAGCTTCTCTAACTCGTCGATCCTACCAGCATTGAATTCAGAAGCCTTTTCAAGGTCCACTATACTCTGGCCCTGCGAAGCAACCGTTCAAATGGTGCTCTCGATTTTGGTGTCCAGTTCAGCAATAGTAGCCTTAAAATCCTCAGCTATAGCAGCATGTAGTTCTCCCAGAGCCCGGATAAGTTTTGAAAGTGTCACGTTATTATCTGTGCCTTCCGCCATGTCTGTCTCGTTGTTTGGTGGGGAGGAGGGCTCCGATGAAGATTTATTGTCCTTTGGTCGCCTATTACTCGGCATGTTCACATAAAAATGTACAATATTGTATTAGAAAGAGACTTATGTTGTAAAAAGTTTTTTATTTTATTTATTTAACCTTTATTTAAAAAGTGCTGTAAAGTGCTGTAAAGTAGGTTGCAGGAGCCTCTCTCAAACACAGCTGTTCACTCCAACATGCTAGCTCCGCCCCGGATGACACCTTTCCAACAAGTCAGTTAGTCAAATTTCTGCCCTGCTAGAGCTGCCCCGGTCAACTGTAATTGCTGTTATTGTGAAGTGGAAACATTTAGGAGCAACAATGACTCAGCCGCAAAGTGGTAAGCCACACAAGCTCACAGAACGGGACCACCGAGTGCTGAAGCGCGTAGCGTGTACAAATCATCTGTCCTTGGGTGGAAACACCAACTTACGAGTTCCAAACTGCCTCTGGATGCAACGTCAGCAGAATAACTGTTTCGCCGGGAGCTTCATGAAATGGGTTTCCATGGCCGAGCAGCTGCACACAAGCCTAAGATCACCATACACAATGCCAAGCGTCAGCTGGAGTGGTGTAAAGCTCACCGCCATTGGACCCTGGAATAGTGGAAACGCGTTATCTGGAGTGATGAATCACCATCTGGCAGTCCAGATGGTGTAGCGTGTGAATATATGCATAAGTTCACACTGGCGGATTTAGGTATAGGTGACATGGGCAGTCGCCCAGGGCTGCATCTTGCCAGGGGCGGCACGGGGCGCCCGCACAATTTATTTTGGAATGGTGACATTTGCGCGATTGGTTTTCTATCGCTCATTTGCACGTCACCGTCACGTCAATGATATCATGTCATCGTGTGGGACTGTGGGTCAATTAACCTTGTCGGAGTGGGCACCCTGATTGTAGTTTGTGAGCTAGGCAGACTACTGCCTGTGAAGGTCTCCCACTCTGAAGTACGAGATGGGGCGGGGGGCAGGGGTAGATTGACCTCAGGTCTCCCCACTGGAAGCCCGAAGTAGGGGGAGCGGGGGAATCTATCAAATAGCGCACCTCTAACTTTGTACAGTACTAATGCAATTAGTAAAATCAGTCACACTACGAAATGCTACCAAATAAACCACAATTCATTCATAATTCTGTGAATATATAGTTTCACAGACATAATTTTTTCTGGTTTGTGTGAAATAGTTAAGAATAATTGCTTGGCACATTTCTTATGATGACGTAATTGATGACTTTGCATCAAGGAAGGCAAGAAAGGTCAGGGTTTAGATGGCAGTTGTGCAATTTAGTTTGTGTGTTTCTTGTTTGAAGTGCAATAGTGTAATAATCAGGTTCTCTTCATTATAAGTGTGTTATTCTATTTGTGTATTTGTGTGATATAGGATTTGTGCAATTTAGTTGTATTTGTGTGTTTTTTGTTAGCAATAGGGGAATAGTGTTATAATTCAATTATCTTTTATTTGAATTCATATACTACAATTTGTTTCTACTTGACTTTGTTACTTATTTTTGATATTTATGATATTGTTTTTGTTTATATTTATATAGTTATACATTTTATGATTATTTATTTGTGTTGTTCCAAATGTCTGAACAGTTAGTGCAGAATGGTGCAATTTTTTTAGTTGGGGGGGGGGGGGGGGGGGGCTGAAGGAAGCCATACTAGCTAGAACCGCCACTGCATATACTGTATATAATGCAATTAGTATATATAATATCCATTCACTCAGTGAGTTGGTTCCAGGTCACGGAGGAACTACCAAAGAGATATCATTATTCTGGTCAGAGGTTCCAAGGATGTTCTACTCATTCTTATTCTATGGGAAATACCTCATCGAGATTGATGGCTCCGATCTGGAAGCGTAGGATGGTGATCCACAGCAGGCTCAAGATCAGGGTCATGTAGGCATGTTTTTTTTTCTTAAAATGAACCTCAAATATCCTTGCAGACTCAGTCTGCCTCTGAGTGCTCCATGATAGTCATCATGTGAAGTGTCCTGGGGTAATATGTTTTTGGGGATTTCTAAATCCTTCAGTTCACTGAACTCTGTATTGAGAATATGTATGGTACTGTAACTGTATATCTGTGTATTGTACCTTAGTGTTGAAGAAGTTGGTGGTACAGTAGCTGTATTTATGTGTATTGTACCTTATTCTTGAGGAAGTTGATGGTGATGCTGTTGATGGGCAGCTTCTCCCTGGAGATGAGCTCTAACAGACGGACCAGGGAGACATGTCTTCAGCTCTGTGTACACCACCCTCTCCAGGAGAGGGAAAGACAACATGGGGGAGATTAGTCCAACATTGATGTGAGATTCATTCAATTGTTTGTGGAGCATTTATGATCACCAGTGTGCTGCAGGTTCATCCTTCTTAGCAATAGTTTATTTAGAATTTTATATATGTGTGCATAGTTTTTTCAATTCAGTTGCATGCTCCTTCCAAGCAATTTCATACTATTAGTTTTAGTTGACAGCACAGAATGGCTATCGAGCCTTTTTTTCAGGGCAGCACTGGTTGTGCTAGATATTTTCGAGTTGCGTCAGGAACAATTTTTGCTAACCCTAACCCTTTTCCTAACCTTAACCTAATTATCCTAACCTGCAATGTGAATTCTCCTAACCGGCTGGGTAAGTTCCCCTAACCTGCTACGAAAAATGACTTCTGCTAGACAAAACTACTATCCACTAATGCGATACAGCAGCTAGCACCACTAGTTACAGTCAACCTATCAAAATCTGCACATCTCTTTCCTAGAAATATGATTAGTGGATGTGATGAACAATTTAATTCACAGGTTGTGCAAGTCAGGAAGGAAACTATGATCAACTCGTCATCACCTTAGCTACTTCTGCAAAAATACAATTAATGCATACTGGGGTGTCTATTTTCACTGACCTGTGTAATTTTGTGACATTGGGTTAGGAGGGGCAGGAAACGTTAGCCTGGCTGCAGCCCAGTCAACCAGCCAGCCAGCCAGCTGCAGACCCAGCCTGGGCTCTGAGGCTTTGCTTTGACATTGGGGCCTGTTAGTTTGGCCTGCTGCCAATGTTCTCCATTAAAGTGTGACTCAGACAAGCAGCCCTCCCTTCCTCACTCAGACTTCCTCTCCTCTCATATCCTCTCCTCCTCCTCTATCTTCTCCTCCACTCTCTCCTCTTCTTTCCATTCCTCTCCTCTCCTCCTCCTCTCCTCCCCCTATATTCTCCTCCACTCTCTCCTCTTCTTTCCATTCCTCTCCTCTCCTCCTCCTCTCCTCCCCCTATATTCTCCTCCACTCTCTCCTTTTCTCTCCTCTACCCTCCTCTCCTCTGTTTTCCTCCCATCCCTTTCCCACTCTCTCCTCTCTCCTTCGACCAGTGTGACGGCCACTCCCTAATCCAGACCCTGGGGGAATCATATGTCTCTGAACAGATTGTTTTACCTCCTGACAGCCTCACTTGGGTTCAAACACTATTCTAATTCAAACACTATTCTAATTCAAACACTATTCTAATTGCAAATACTTTATCTGTGCTTGATTAAGCTTGCCTGGTATAATGGAACAAAAGAAAAGCCATACAACTGCAACCCCCGCCCATCTGGCACTCCAGGCAGGCTAAAGAAAACACTCAAATATTTGAAATATTTCAAATAGTATTTGAACCCAGGTCTGTTGATTGACTCTCCTCTCTGCTTGCCAGCTAGCTGGGTAATTATGGGAGAGCCTAAGCAGGCCTGGTCTGCCTTGGTCTCTCTGGAACCACAGTGGTGGACTGGAAGGCTGCTGGAAGGCTGTTGGGAGGGGTAGCTACCAGCACCCGGCCAGGGCTCAGGTTTGAGTAGATTAGTACAGTACAGTGCACTGCAGCCTGGACTCAGATCTGTTTGTTCTGTATAGCCAACTCCTATGGCCATGTTGTGACAATAGGAGTCAAATCAAATATTCTTTGTCACATGCTTTGTTAACAACAGGTGTAGACTAACAGTGAAATGCTTACAGTCCATTCTCAACAATGCAGAGCGAAAATAAATTGAGAAATAATAGAAAAGTGAAACATGTAATAAAAAAAGTAATAATAAATACACAATGAGTAACGATAACTTGGCTATATACACGGGGTGTCACGCCCTGGCTATGGAGAGGTTTTTTATTCTCTATTTTGGTTAGGCCAGGGTGTGACTAGGGTGGGCAGTCTATGTTCTTTTTTCTATGTTGTTGGTTTTCTATGTGTTTGGCCTGGTGTGGTTCCCAATCAGAGGCAGATGTCTATCGTTGTCTCTGATTGGGAGCCATACTTAGGTAGCCTGTTTTTCCATTTTGTGTTGTGGGTGATTCATTTCTGTTTAGTGTGTGTTGCACCTGACGGAGCTGTTTCGGTTGTCACTGTGTTGTTTTTGCTTTTTAGTGTTCAGTTTCAATTAAACATGACGAACACTTACCACGCTGTGTTTTGGTCTTCACCTTCTTCCGACGACAGCCGTTACACGGGGTACCAGTACAGAGTCGATGCGCAAGGTATGGGGTAATTGAGGTAGATATGTACATAGGTAGGGATAAAGTGACTAGACAACAGGATAAATAATAAACAGTAGCAGCAGCGTATGTAATGAGTCAAAAAAGTTAGTTGACAATGCAAATACAAATTCAGGTTAACTTGGTGTGTTTGTGATCCAGGTTTCTTAATAGTCAGATGTGTATGTGTAATGCCAGTAAAGTGGAGTGCTTATCTGTCTGCAACATGTCCATGACCTACCAGGACATTCAAGCCATACTGTATGTTGCTTATGAGCAGATTTCAACAGAACAACACCCAGGGGAAAGAAAGAGACAGAGAGAGTAGGAAAGGGAAGGAGAAAGGGGAAAGGAAGGCATTTAAAATACACATGGTGAGCTATGCATCTAAATCATATGGTATGATGCCTTGTATCCACACAGAAAAGAGAGGGACATACAATACAAAGAACAGTGTCATATTCTGGCCATTTAAGTTAGCCACCTTCAGTTCCTTAAAGGGATGTGATGGGATCTGAATAACAATGTTATCTTCCCTACAGTCTTAGAAAAAAGGGTTCCCAAAGGGTTATTCGGCTTCCCCGTAGGAGAACTCTTTTTGCTTCCTAGTCAAATCGAATTGTATTTCTCACATGCTTTGTAAACAACAGGTGTAGACTATCAGTGAAATGCTTACTTACGGGTCATTTTCCAACAATGCAGAGTTAAAGACTTAGATATTTTTTTTTTACTGCAAATAGTGACACAAGGAATAAATATACAGTGAGTAGGAGTACCAAGTCCATACGCACGGGTACGAGGTAATTGAGGTAGCTATGTACCTATAGGTAGGAGTAAAGTGACTAGGCAACAGGATAGATAATAGACAGTAACAGCAGCGTATGTGATGTGTGTGTGTGTGTGTGTGTGTGTGGGCGTATGCAGTGTGTGTTGGGGTGTCAGTGTAAGTATGTGTGAGTGTGTGGGTAGATTCCAGTGTGTGGTAGCTATGTACCTATAGGTAGGAGTAAAGTGACTAGGCAACAGGATAGATAAGACAGTAGCAGCAGCGTATGTGATGTGTGTGTGTGTGTGTGTGTGGCGTCAGTATGCATCAGTGCGTGTGTTATGTGTGTGTGGGCGTATGCAGTGTGTGTTGGGGTGTCAGTGTAAGTATGTGTGTGTGTGGGTAGATTCCAGTGTGTGTGCATAGAGTCAGTGCAAAAAAGGTTTGAACCCTTTTGGTTCCAGGTAGAACGCTATTGGGTTCCACGTAAAACCCTTTCCCTAGAGGGTTCTACATGGAACTCAAAATAGTTCGACCTGAAACAAAAAAGGGTTTTACATGGAACCAACAAATATTATTCAAATGGTTCTCCTATGGGTTGTAGATAGAACCATTTTTTGTAGAAATGGAACATTAAACAAAACTAATGCTATAAAAAGACAGCCTGTCTCTTTCCTTCCAGTGTATCTGATGGGTCTGTCTGGTGCAATATTTATGTCAGACCTTGGATTACGGTAGTTCTATTATTTCTCTCCAGAGGGTGGTGTGTCCTTTCTGCTATTGATGACAGAGTGAGGTTACATATTGACCAAGAGTCTGCACTGTTAGCTGTCTAGACTTCATAAAGCATGAAGGTCCCTTGGCTAGTGTACTGTAGTATAGGGCTCAGTTTTGGCCTGCATCTCCTCTAACCTTTCTGAGATAAGAAGGCACAGCCTATGTGATTGAATTAAAAGTGTCTTAATAATAACAAAATAATAATACAGAATCATGTGTACCAGTAAGTAATATGCTATTAATTTATCTAAATGTTGATTATGCGATCTGTGTGCTCTATTGACGTCTGATCTGAGTTCGATTAGTTATACCTAGGAATTCCTATAGGGGCGCACCGGGCATCCCAGCTCACTCATTACAAGTGACTTGAAGCTGTAGCTAAAATCCGTGTGATATATTTTTATATTTCCCCCTTTCAGGTAGGAATGCGATTTCGAATGTATTTGTTCATGTTAGAATGTTACAGAGTGCGTTATTTAGTCAGTAGCAAATATGTTTAAAACAATAAATGTGTTGTATGTTTAGACCACTTCGTAGCCATTAGCCGTTTTGCTAGATAGCTTGCTAGAAGGCTGCTCACTTACATGAGGTGACTTCGTGATCAGAGCGTGCCCGAGAGAGACCACGCGCACAGGTCTTGTGTGAGTGGGAACAATGGAAAAGTTTTGGGAAATGTGAATGTTGTTGTAATCTAAAGCATTATTTTGTACCTATGTAAATGGTTGATTTTATATGAAAAGACTCATTACAAGTGATTTAATTATATATTTCCCCCTTTCAGGGGTATAACATTTGAGGCTCCATTGTGATGAATGCACCTAACACGGAACCCAAACCGGCTGCGCACGTGCACCATCGTGCATAAATCTATTTTGTTCCCCACACCAAACACGATCATGACAAATCATATCAAAACAAACTCTGAACCAATTATATTAATTTGGGAACCGGTCGAAAAGCATTAAACATTTATGGCTAGTTAGCTTGCACTTGTTAGCTAATTTGTCCTATTTAGCTAGCTTGCTGTTGCTAGCAAATTTTTCCTGGGATATAAACATTGAGTTGTTATTTTACCTGAGATGCACAAGGTCCTCTACTCTGCCAATTAATCCACACATAAAACGGTCAACCGAATCGTTTCTATTCATCTCTCTTCCTTCCAGGCTTTTTCTTCTCTTGACTTTATATTGCGATTGCAACTTTCATAAATTAGGTGCATTACCGCCACTGACCTCGTTCGTCTTTCAGTGACCCACGTGGGTATAACCAATGAGTAGATGGCACGTGGGTACCTGCTTCTATAAACCAATGAGGAGATGGGAAAGGCAGGACTTAAATAACTGATTTCTATTTTAGCCCTTGGCAACGCAGATGCTCGTTGGCGCGCGCAATAATTGAATAACATAGATTTCTACATTTATTTTGCAACGCTCGCGCATGCGACGTGAGCTGTGTGGTCAGGCTGTAAGATCATCTCCACGATATAGGAAGACGTTCATCTTCAAAACCAACTCGATGACAGTGTGACAGATGGCTACGGTGGAGGTTAGACAGACACTGAGATCAGAGTGAACATCAGGGAGCAGCAAGGTCAATTCAGTAAAAGAAAACCTTTGTTAAAAGTGTTGTCAACTTTTTTTGCTAGTAAAATGGAACCAGCGTTAGAGGATATGCAAATAGGAGTGAAAGGAGCATTGTATAAACTGACTAAATACAATCTAATTGAAATAAGTGACATTTTGGAAATATCAAGTCCGGACCAAACCAAGAGAATCTAACTGGTAAAACACGCATGACCCTTGTTTCACATGTTATAAAATATCTTGAACGGGAAGAAGTAAAAGACACAAGCATTTCGCTACACTCGCATTAACATCGGCTAACCATGTGTATGTGACCAATAAAATTAGTTTTAATTTGAAGACCTAGAGGATGATGGTATGTCTGAACTGTTGAACCTTAAAGACATGATAAATGAGATGCAGGAGGCTAGTGACCTTATCTCAATGACCAAAGCGAATTAAAATGAAGAACTCAAACTACAAACAGAGCTCGAGAAGTTAAGGCTTTCACTTAAATGAAAAAAAAGTGAGATGCAGGGGCTCTTTAACAAAAATGGAAATGACATTGACACCAACCAGCCCCCCCCCCAAAACACAGTGCAAATGCAGGGACACGCCATCAGTAGGGCACAAAGAGTTCAAGATATCCGGTCAAATATGTGAACCAGGCCAAAAAGAAAGACTCACGTTCTCCAGCCTTGCTCACCAAATCAAAAACGGACTAAATAAAGGGTATCCAGAGAGAGAAATAGTGGATGCAGTGGTAAGAGCTATTGCACAAGGGCTGCAAATGCGGCGCTATCTGGAAGGAAAGTCAGAGTTGACTCTACCCACACTGAGGAGAGTACTGTGGTCTCACTACCAAGAGAAGCGTGCAACAGAACTGTATAGCCAACTCACATCATCAGTACAGAGCAGCAAATAGACCACACAAAACTTCCTAATCTGTTCCTTAGAGCTGATACAGAAAATCCTTTTTGCCTCACAGGAGCAAAGTCTGGTCCTAAGTATGACCCAGCACTGGACCAGAGCATGTTCGTGCATATTGTCCTGACTGGTCTACAAAATGACAACACAAGAACGTACATGCAGCCATATCTCTTAGACACAAAAACAACAGATGAGCTGCTTCTAGAGAAACTGAACACTGCATATGCTAACGAGACAGAGAAACAGAACAAAAGGAAAATAGCCATGCCACAGCGGCCCGCCACTGTCCAATCAGCTCAGACTGATGAGGCCCCTGTTGAAGAGAAATGCCCTCCCCAACAGAACTCACCAAAACGTTCCCCTGACCTGGTATCAGAGCTAAAATAACCCAAGTCTGATATGATGGTGTTAAAGAACTTGAGTGCTGAAGTCTCACAAATCAGAGAATCCTTTCAACAACCTCTGTTTATACCGCAGCAATATCCCCCACCACCAAGCAGAGGACAGGTTAAACAGGATAACATGACAATGCATTATAAAGCACAAGGTCCACCGCAGCAGCACTGGCCAGCTCGTGGCCTAGGACGGATGAGAAAAAACATCCAGTTCCATCAACAATGATATGAACCATAGGTGAGAGAAGTAGCCCAGTTCCAGCCGAGATATGAACCACCGGTGAGAGAAACGGCACAGTTCCAGCAGAGATATGCACCACAGCGATACTATGCACCCCCAAACTGTGCCCCTATGAGAAGGTGCTTCCACTGTGAAAAGAGCAGATCAGAGGAGTACTGCCAACACTGCTACAGATGTGATTTTTTTATGCACACACCTGTCTATATAAGGTCCCACAGTTGACTGCATGTCAGAGCAAAAACCAAGCCATGAGGTCGAAGGAATTGTCGGTAGTGCTCAGAGACAGGATTGTGTCGAGGCACAGATCTGGGGAAGGGTAGCAAAAAATGTCTGCAGCATTGAAGGTCCGCAAGAACACAGTGGCCTCCATTCTTAAATGGAAGAAGTTTGGAACCACGAAGACTCTTCCTAGAGCTGGCCAAACTGAGCAATCGGGGGAGAAGGGACTTTTTTCAGGGAGGTGACCAAGAACCCGATGGTCACTCTGACAGAGCTCCAGAGTTCCTCTTTGGAGATGGGAGAACCTTCCAGAAGCACAACCATCTCTGCAGCACTCCACCAATCAGGCCTTTATGGTAGAGTGGTCAGTTGGAAGCCACTCCTCAGGAAAATGCACATGACAGCCTGCTTGGAGTTTTCCAAAAGGCACCTAAAGTGACAGCCTCATGCTGTGGGAATGTTTTTCAGCGGCAGGGACTGGGAAACTAGTCAAGATCGAGGCAAAGATGAATGGAGCAAAGTACAGAGATCCTTGATGAAAACCTGCTCCAGAGCGCTCAGAACCTCAGACTGGGGCGAAGGTTCATCTTCCAATAGGGCAATGACCCAAAGCACACAGCCAAGACAACGCAGGAGTGGCTTCTGGACAAGTCTCTGAATGTCCTTGAGTGGCTCAGCCAAAGCCCGGACTTGAACCTGATCGAACATCTCTGAAAAGACCTGAAAATAGCTGTGCAGCTATTTTCCCCATCCAACCTGACAGAGCTTGAAAGAATCTGCAGAGAAGAATGGGAGAAACTCCCAAAATACAGGTGTGCCATACAGGTGTGCCAAGCTTGTAGCGTCATACCCAAGTAGACTCAAGGCTGAAATTGCTGCCAAAGGTGCATCAACAAAGTACTTAGTACAGGGTCTAAATACTTATACAGTGGGGAGAACAAGTATTTGATACACTGCCGATTTTGCAGGTTTTCCTACTTACAAAGCATGTAGAGGTCTGTAATTTTTATCATAGGTACACTTCAACTGTGAGAGACGGAATCTAAAACAAAAATCCAGAAAATCACATTGTATGATTTTTAAGTAATTAATTTGCATTTTATTTCATGACATAAGTATTTGATACATCAGAAAAGCAGAACTTAATATTTGGTACAGAAACCTTTGTTTGCAATTACAGAGATCATACGTTTCCTGTAGTTCTTGACCAGGTTTGCACACACTGCAGCAGGGATTTTGGCCCACTCCTCCATACAGACCTTCTCCAGATCCTTCAGGTTTCGGGGCTGTCGCTGGGCAATACGGAATTTCAGCTCCCTCCAAAGATTTTCTATTGGATTCAGGTCTGGAGACTGGCTAGACCACTCCAGGAACTTGAGATGCTTCTTACGGAGCCACTCCTTAGTTGCCCTGGCTGTGTGTTTCGGGTCGTTGTCATGCTGGAAGACCCAGCCACGACCCATCTTCAATGCTCTTACTGAGGGAAGGAGGTTGTTGGCCAAGATCTCGCGATACATGGCCCCATCCATCCTCCCCTCAATACGGTGCAGTCGTCCTGTCCCCTTTGCAGAAAAGCAGCCCCAAAGAATGATGTTTCCACCTCCATGCTTCACGTTTGGGATGGGTTCTTGGGGTTGTACTCATCCTTCTTCTTCCTCCAAACACAGCGAGTGGAGTTTAGACCAAAAAGTTATATTTTTGTCTCATCAGACCACATGACCTTCTCCCATTCCTCCTCTGGATCATCCAGATGGTCATTGGCAAACTTCAGACGGGCCTGGACATGCGCTGGCTTGAGCAGGGGGACCTTGCGTGCGCTGCAGGATTTTAATCCATGACGGCGTAGTGTGTTACTAATGGTTTTCTTTGAGACTGTGGTCCCAGCTCTCTTCAGGTCATTGACCAGGTCCTGCCCTGTAGTTCTGGGCTGATCCCTCACCTTCCTCATGATCATTGATGCCCCACGAGGTGAAATCTTGCATGGAGCCCCAGACCGAGGGTGATTGACCGTCATCTTGAACTTCTTCCATTTTCTAATAATTGCGCCAACAGTTGTTTCCTTCTCACCAAGCTGCTTGCCTATTGTCCTGTAGCCCATCCCAGCCTTGTGCAGGTCTACAATTTTATCCCTGATGTCCTTACACAGCTCTCTGGTCTTGGCCATTGTGGAGAGGTTGGAATCTGTTTGATTGTGTGTGGACAGGTGTCTTTTATACAGGTAACGAGTTCAAACAGGTGCAGTTAATACAGGTAATGAGTGGAGAACAGGAGGGCTTCTTAAAGAAAAACTAACAGGTCTGTGAGAGCCGGAATTCTTACTGGTTGGTAGGTGATCAAATACTTATGTCATGCAATAAAATGCAAATTAATTACTTAAAAATCATACAATGTGATTTTCTGGATTTTTGTTTTAGATTCCGTGTCTCACAGTTGAAGTGTACCTATGATAAATATTACAGACCTCTACATGCTTTGTAAGTAGGAAAACCTGCAAAATCGGCAGTGTATCAAATACTTGTTCTCCCCACTGTATATATGTGATATTTCAGATTTACATTTTTAATACATTTGCAAAAATGTCATTATGGGGTATTGTGTGTAGATTGATGAGGAACATTTTTTTGAATCAATTTTAGAATAAGGCTGTAACGTAACAAAGTGGAAAAGGTAAAGCGGTCTGTATATTTTCCGAATGCACTGTAGATAGATTATATATACTACCATTCAAAAGTTTGAGGGCACTTAGAAATGTCCTTGTTTTTGAAAGAAAACCCAATTTTTGTCAATTAAAATAACATCAAATTGATCAGAAATACAGTGTAGACATAGTTAATGTTATAAATGACTATTGTAGCTGGAAACGGCAGATTTTTCAAATGGAATATCTACATACAGTTGAAGTCGGAAGTTTACATACACTAAGTTGACTGTGCCTTTAAACAGCTTGGAAAATTCCAGAAAATTATGTCATGGCTTTAGAAGCTTCTGATAGGCTAATTGACATCATTTGAGTCAATTGGAGGTGTACCTGTGGATGTATTTCAAGGCCTAACTTCAAAACCAGTGCCTCTTTGCTTGGCATCATGGGAAAATCTAAAGAAATCAGCCAAGACCTCAGAAAAAAAATTGTAGACCTCCAGAAGTCTGGTTCACGCTTGGGAGCAATTTCCAAACGCTTGAAGGTACCATTTTCATCTGTACAAACAATAGTAAGCAAGTATAAACACCATGGGATCACGCAGCTGTCATGCCGCTCAGGAAGGAGACGCGTTCTGTCTGCTAGAGATGAATGTACTTTGGTGTGAAAAGTGCAAATCAATCCCAGAACAACAGCAAAGGACCTTGTGAAGATGCTGGAGGAAACAGGTACAAAAGTATCTATGTCCACAGTAAAACGAGTCCTATATCGACATAACCTGAAAGGCCGCTCAGCAAGGAAGAAGCCACTGCTCCAAAACCGCCATAAAAAAGCCAGACTACGGTTTGCAACTGCACATGGGGACAAAGATTCTACTTTTTGGAGAAATGTCCTCTGGTCTGATGAAACAAAATAGAACTGTTCGGCCATAATGACCATCATTATGTTTGGAGGAAAAAGGGGGAGGCTTGCAAGCCGAAGAACACCATCCCAACCGTGAAGCACGGGGGTGGCAGCATCATGTTGTGGGGGTGCTTTGCTGCAGGAGGGACTGGTGCACTTCACAAAGAAGATGGCATCATGAAGAACGAAAATTATGTGGATAAATTGCAGCAACATCTCAAGACATCAGTCAGGAAGTTAAACCTTGGTCGCAAATGGGTCTTCCTGTTAGGTATGCGTAACTGGCTGTAAGGGAGTCAGGCACAGGAGAGCAGAAGTTGGGTAGCCAAAGGAGCCTTTTATTTCGGCGAACAAAACACATGTCACTAAGAACTCTAAACACAATATGGGTTGACATAACCCAGCGCAAACCAGTCTAGCGTGCACATACACGAAACAACAAACAATTCCACAGACAGACATGGGGGGGAACAGAGGGTTATATACACTTCTAATACTGAGAGAATTGAAACCAGGTGTGTAGGAAAACAAGACAAATGAAAGGTGGATCGGCGATGGCTAGAAAGCCGGTGACGCAGACCGCAGAACGCCGCCCGAACGAAGAGGAACCGACTTCGGCGGAAGTCGTGACACTTCCAAATGGACAATGACCCCAAGTACACTTCCAAAGTTGTGGCAAAATGGCTTAAAGACAACAAACTCAAGGTATTGGAGTGGCCATCACAAAGCCCTGACCTCAATCAGTTCACAGATCACTGCACCTGTACATAGCTCATCTGTAAACAGCCCATCTATCTACCTACCTCATCCCCATACAGTATTTATTTATTTATCTTGCTCCTTTGCACCCCAGTATCTCTACTTCCACATTCATCTTCTGCACATCTACCATACCATACTTCACCACCATGGCCTATTTATTGCCTTAACTCCCTTATCTAACCTCATTTGCACTCACTGTATATAGACTTCTTGTTTTCTTTTATTCTACTGTATTATTGACTATCTTTTGTTTATTCCATGTGTAACTCTGTGTTGTTGTATGTGTCGAATTGCTATGCTTTATCTTGGCCAGGTCGCAGTTGCAAATGAGAACTTGTTCTCAACTAGCCTACCTGGTTAAATAAAGGTGAAATAAAAAATATATATATTTAAAAAATCCCATAGAAAATTTGTGGGCAGAACTGAAAAAGTGTGTGCGAGCAAGGAGGCCTACAAACCTGACTCAGTTACACCAGCTCTGTCAGGAGGAATGGGTCAAAATTCACACAAC
Source organism: Salvelinus alpinus (assembly GCF_045679555.1). Classification (NCBI taxonomy): domain Eukaryota; kingdom Metazoa; phylum Chordata; class Actinopteri; order Salmoniformes; family Salmonidae; genus Salvelinus; species Salvelinus alpinus. The sequence continues at coordinate 20,232,622 of NC_092119.1, forward strand.
TTATTGTGGGAAGCTTGTGGAAGGCTACCCAAAACATTTGACCCAAGTTAAACAATTTAAAGGCAATGCTACCAAATACTAATTGAGTGTATGTAAACTTCTGACCCACTGGGAATGTGATGAAAGACATAAAAGCTGAAATAAATCATTCTCTCTACTATTATTCTGACATTTCACATTCTTAAAATAAAGTGGTGATCCTAACTGACCTAGGACAGTTTTTACTAGGATTAAATGTCAGGAATTGTGAGTTTAAATGTATTTGGCTAAGGTGTATGTAATCATCCGACTTCAACTGTAGGTGTACATTGGCCCATTATCAGCAACTATCACTCCTGTGTTCCGATGGCACGTTGTGTTAGCTAATCCAAGTTTATCATTTTAAAAGGCTAATTGATCATTAGAAAACCCTTTTGAAATGATGTTAGCACAGGTGAAAACTGTTGTTCTGATTAAAGAAGCAATAGAACTGTCCTTTAGACTAGTTGAGTGTCTGGAGCATCAGCATTTGTGGGTTCGATTACAAGCTCAAAATGGCCAGAAACAAAGAACTTTCTTCTGAAACTCATCAGTCTATTCTTGTTCTGAGAAATGAAGGCTATGCCATGCGAATTTGCCAAGAAACTGAAGCTCTGGTACAATGCTGTGTATTACTCCCTTCACAGAACAGCGCAAACTGGCTCTAACCAGAATAGAAAGAGGAGTGGGAGGCCTTGGTGCACAACTGAGCAAGAGGACAAGTACATTAGAGTGTCTAGTTTGAGAAACAGATGCCTCACAAGTCCTCAACTGGCAGCTTCATGAAATAGTACCCGCAAAACACCAGTCTCAACGTTAACAGAGAAGAGGCG